>NC_084616.1:41440014-41572514 GCF_033978795.1 Nerophis ophidion | reverse complement strand
TGTACCGTTACACCCCTAATATATACACATATATATATATATATATTATATATATATATATATATATATATATATATATATATATATATATAATATATATATAGATAGTGTATATACGCGATGAGGTGGCGACCTGTCCAGGGTGTAGGGGTGGATGGATGGATATATATATATATATATATATATATATATATATATATATATATATATATATATATATATATATATATATATATATATATGTACAGTATATATGATGTAGATCACCTTGACTTGGTCATTTAAAAAGTAGCTTGCCTGCTGAAAAAGTGTGTGCACCCCTGTTCTAGAATAAAGCCTCCACTTAAATTCTCAGATAACACCATGATGCCATGCATTTACGATGAATATCAATCTTTTGAACAATTTTTATTGCTTTCTTCTGTCTTCAGAAGGACACACTTGGTGTAAGTGAGCAGTATATTTCCCACAAGTGCAACACAACAGATGGAACATACAAAAAAAAATTATACCGGTAATTGCATTTTTTTTCTTTTTTTCTTTTCTTTTCACAGTGTTACATCACCGTTTAATAGGCTTCTCTGAGCGAGGTTGAAATTGGCACGAGATAGAAGTTGTCATGGCTGATATAAGATATAAGTGTTGATGGGCTCCAGCGCTGCCTTGAGAGTAAACACTTTGCTATGTCATTGATGCTTTCAATAGTTTTTTCATGCATTTGTTTTGGTTGGAAAACCAAAAAGTAGCACATAAAGTCATTTTTATTATTATTTTGCAATCCTTTATGATTTGATAGTCCTGAAATGGAGTAGGTCAGGGGTGCCCATTACGTCGGTCACGAGCTACCAGTTGACCGAGGAGGGTGTCAGTCGATCGCCAGCCAGGCTTTTAAAAAAATAGACCTAAAAATTAGCGATCATCATCCTTACCAAGACGTCACTTGATTGACATTTACGGCATTTGAAGGTCTTGTTAGATGACGCTGGCTGCTGCGAGATCATTATTAAGAAAAAATGACCGACAGGAAGGGGAGAAACACTTTTTATTTAAACAGACTCATGCGTAATCGTACCTTCCGTCAAAACTCTAAAGGCCGACTGTACATTTCCTATCGCCACAATAAAAGCCCTGTTTCATGCTGCCTGCCTTATTTTGTCAGCGCAGGCAGCATGATAATAATGATCTCGCAGCAGCCAGCGTCATCTCACAAGACCTTCAGGGGCCATGAATGTCATTCAAGCAAGCTACGGAATTTGCCGCCAATGTTTTTTCTTGTAAAATGTACGGAAGCTGGATAAATAAGATGATAAAAACCAACCACTTTCATGTGGTATCGTACAGAAAGGGGGACTTTTTTTCTCCTCCATTCAAAAATGTGGGCGTTATCATCACTACTGTCTGATTCCAATCAGTGCAAGTCATCAGAATCAGGTAATACACCAACTTCTATTCTTGTTTTCATGAAAGAAAGACATCTATATGTGTTACGCATGCATGTATTATCATTAAACACATTTGACCTGTTAACAAAAACGTCTCTTTTATAAATAAATAAAACATAAATGATAAATATGAATGAGGTAGATCCCCTCGATTTGGTCAATTGAGAGTAGCTCGCCTGCAGAAAAAGTGTGGGCACCCATGGAGTAGGTTTTGCAGCGTAATCTGTGCTTTATTAGTCATAGTGCCAACTTTTTGTGCCGCATTTATAGAGGCCATTTAGTGTTGCCAATCAACAAGTGTGAATGTTGTCTGTCTATCTGTGTTGGCCCTGCGATGAAGTGGCGACTTGTCCAGGGTGTATTCCGCCTTCCGCCTGATTGTAGCTGAGATAGGCAACAGTGCATTATACACCCCCGGTTGAGGTGGGCATGGTTGGGGGGGGTGGGGTTTAGTGGTAGCGGGATAAATGGGATTCTGGGTATTTGTTCTGTTGTGTTCTGTTGTGTTTATGTTGGGTTACAGTGCGGCCTTGATCGCGAAATGTGTTTTTCATTCTTGTTTGGTGTGGTTTTCACAGTGTGGCGCATATTAGTAGCAGTGGTAAAGTTGTTTATATCACAACCCTCAGTGTAACCTGTATGGCTGTTGAGCAAGTATGCCTTGCAGTCGCTTATGTGTGTCTGCAGAAGCCTCATACAACATGTGAATGGGCTGGTAAACTGTTTGTTATGGTTGTAGAGGGCGCTAAACACATTGTCATCATAGCACCTCCCTTATTATTGTTGTTTGGGTGAAAACCAGCAGACAGTCGAGAGAATGGTTGCTCTGAAGCTCGGTAGTCTCCCGGAAAAATTGAGATGGTTGACAAATGTGATGTTGTCAAGCGGCATTCAAATAAAACTTGCGGGCTACTCTAATACTAAATTTTCATATTAAAGTGTGGTCCACGTGTGTAAGACCCCTGGTTAATACATAGCACAAAGCAAAAAAAAAACTTTGTACGCTGTGTAATTTTATTCTAAATTTCAAAAGAGTCTTGGGGCTCCCATAGTTTTCTTTATTTTGTGAAACAGGTCAAAATGGCTCTTTGAGTGGTAAAGGTTGCCGACCCCTGAACTAGAGGAAAATTCAGTAAACTATTTAATGATTATGTTTCAAGTCCATTGAATAGATCCCAAGACTACTAATGTATATTAGGAACCTATCATTTCAAACAGGTACATTTCCAGACAAAATGAAAATAGCTAAAGTTGCACCAATTTTTAAGACTGGAGAAAAACATCAATTTACAAATTATAGACCTGTTTCTTTAATTCCACAATTTTCTAAAATCATTAAAAAACTGTTCGATAACAGATTAGAGAGTTTCACAAATAAAAATAGAATACTCGAAGAGAACCAATATGGATACAGAGCTAATGTTTCAACTTCAATGGCTTTAATTGAAATTACGTGAATACTTATGGAGTATATTGTGAATAAATTAAGAACAGGAAGTGAGCAAAAGAGTTAGCAACTGTTATGTAAAAGAAAAGGGGTAGGATTAAATAAGCTCTGCTTCTTCCTGCTCCTTTTTGAACATTTTGGAAAGAGAAACTGGAAACTGTGATGTATCATATTGTATGCTTGCACGTTTGAAATAAACTCAAACTCAACTCAAGTCAATGTGTGTGTATCATAATCAGTGATACTCCAATTACTTGGATTAATAGCACATTTCCTAGTAGTGCCCACACCTATTCCGTAGTCAAGTAAATATCCTGGACATATTTTTTACAAAATGAAGAGGACAAGGATCACGCTAAAGAATATTTATTTTGAAAAATGTTCCACGGTCTTCTCACAAGTTTGATGTCGACAGAAATGACGACAAATGTGTCCGCTGCTGATATTTTGGGACTACTTTATAGTTTGTTATTTCCGCCTCACCAAAACATTCACACAAATGGTGCCGGATTATTTAAGCGGACAGTTCAATCACTGTAGCCCAAAATGCACAAGTAGGAAATGACATTGATCGCCTTCATAAGAGAAGGGCTATTATGCAAATGCACAGATTTCAGGCGTCTTTTGCAGAAAACTCTCTCGGATGGAGGTCCAATTTATTGTTTCGCTGAGCCGTAATAACAATGGGGCCAAGTCTGATTAGGACAATCAAATTGGGTAGAGGCGGAGATGGAAGACAGTGAGTGCACTTATTTGTTTGCTGGTTCCCGCAGAGACAAAGAGCAGATGCCATTAACCGAGATTTAGGCCCTCACCATGCAGGCTTTTGTCCATAAATGTTGCCTTTTGATATTCTCTTTATTTTCAGCAAGAGATGCCATTGTAATCAGCAGTGGCTTAGGTCGAACAGCTATATAATTATGTTTGTTCGGGAAAATATATATGCATGATATATTTATTTATTTTATAAGCGGTAGAAAATGGATGGATGGATGGATATATTTTTTCTATCCATTCTCTGTTCTTGTATTTTCTTGAAATAAAATATGTATTTATTTTGTTTTTTAATAATTAAGTAGTTTTTTTTTCAAATGATCAGTTTAAAAAAAAAATGTTGTTTTTTTTATTGTTTGTTAGCTGCCATTGTAATCAATCGTGGCTTACATTTAATTATTTTTTCAAAAATATTGCCTGAAATTATTAAAAGTGTTTTATATATTTATAATACATTATATTGCCAAAAGTATTTGCCCACCCATCCAAATGATCACAATCAGGTGTCCTAATCAATTGCCCCGACCACAGGGGTATAAAATCAAGCACTTAGGCATGGAGACTGTTTCTACAAACATTTGTGAAAGAATGGGCCGCTCTCAGTGATTTCCAGCATAGAACTGTCACAGGATGCCACCTGTGCAACAAATTTAGTCAGGAAATGTCCTTGCTCCTAAATATTCCAAAGTCAAATGTCAGCTTTATTATAACAAAATGTAAGAGTTTGGGAACAACAGCAACTCAGCCACCAAGTGGTAGGCCACGTAAACTGACAGAGAGGGGTCAGCGGATGCTGAAGCGCATAGTGGAAAGACTTTCTGCACAGGCAATTGCTACAGAGCTCCACACTTCACGTGACCTGCCAATTAGCCCTCGTACAAGACGCAGAAAGCTTCATGGAATGGGTTTCCATGGCCGAGCAGCTGCATCTAAGCCATACATCACCAAGTCCAATGCAAAGCATCGGATACAGTGGTGTAAAGCACACCGCCACTGGACTCTAGAGCAGTGGAGACACATTATCTGGAGTGATGAATCATACTTTTCCATCTGGCAATGTGACGGAGGAGTCTGGGTTAGGAGGTTACCAGGAGAGCGGTACATTTCGGACTGCAATGTGCTAAGTGTGAAATTTGATGGAGGAGGAATTATGGTGTGGGGTTGTTTGTTGGGAGTTGGGCTTGGCCCCTTAGTTTCAGTGAAATAATCTTTGAATGCTCCAGTATACCAAAATGTTTTGGACAATTCCATGCTCTCAAACGTGTGGGAACAGTTTGGTGTGGGCCCCTTCGTCTTCCAACATGACTGTGCACCAATGCACAAAGCAACGTCCATAAAGGCATGGATGACAGAATTTAGTGTGGATGAACTTTGACTGGCCTGCACAGAGTCCTGACCTGAACCCGATAGAACACATTTGGGATGAATTAGAACGAAGACTGAGAGCCAGTCCTTCTCGGCCAACATCAGTGTGTAACCTCACCAATGCGCTTTTGGAAGAATGGTGGAAAATTCCTATAAACACACACCGCAACCTTGTGGACAGCCTTCCCAGAAGAGTTGAAGCTGTAATAGCTGCAAAAGGTGGACCCACATCAGATTGAAGCCTACGGTTTAGGAATGGGACGGCACTTCAAGTACATATGTGAGTATATTGCCAAATACTTTTGGCAATTTATTTAAATGTATTTATGTTTGTAATATTTATATTTTGAAATATTTACATTACAATAAGCAAATATATTTACAGTTTTGTATCTGTAATTTCAGGCTTTTCATCTGCAATGACATATAGAAATCTCTAAACAATTCGTAATTCTGGAGAGACCAATTTGAAGCGATGTATAAGCTGCATGTTTTATACATAAATGTATCAACTACAAGCCAATTGCACTCGCTCCATTAATTTGCATACATCAATCGCAACAATGTAAAAATGCATTTTGCAGTTAAAATGAGGTCATTCTGTGAGCCACGAAGTAGTTGGCCGTGTCAGCGGGTTGGACGCTTCACGGGTTTGTGTACAACTGGAGGGCACCGCGCTCCCACTCGGGAGTGTCATTTGTAACGCACAATTTCAATGCATGCGTCTTTGCCAAGTTAGAGGTTATGTGGACATTGAAAAACGGGCGTGTTTCTTAACTATTTTCAATCGAGAGCCTTTCTCTCCACCCTGAACCTCCTGACTATCTTAGTCGGACAGTTTACATGATCACACCAATGCTCATCTCCTCTGCAGTGAATCTGCAGACATAATATATGTTCTCCTTGAATCTCCAATCTCTTTTGGGGTTTGGGAGAAAACCCTGTTAATATGCTGTATTTTATATACAACATATATGCATGAACAATGTTATTCTTAGGGATAATCCTAATTGGTGCAGAACAGATATGGTGCACTGTGCAGGGTTTGGGTAGCGGGGCCATCCAATGTAACTAAAATATGCAAAACTAACTGAACAAAACACAAATATCTTAGTTTTGTTTTATAGTTAACAAAGCTGATTACTGTAATATCTAATAATATATAATTAATAATAGATAAACAATGTTTAAGTTTTAGGGGACGGTGTGGCCAAGCTGGGAGCGTGGCCGTGCCAGCAATCTGAGGGTTTCTGGTTCAATCCCCACCTACCATCCTAGTCACTTCCGTTGTGTCCTTGAGCAAGATACTTCACCCTTGCTCCTGATGGGCCCAGGTTAGCGCCTTGCATGGCAGCTCCCGCTATCAGTGTGTGAATGTGTGTGTGAATGGGTGAATGTGGAAATAGTGTCAAAGCGCTTTGAGTCCCTTAAAAAGGTAAAAAAGCGCTATACAAGTATAACCCATTTACCATTTACTATTTAAGTTGACAACCCCCAGGCAGCACTTTTTAGGCCATTGCATGGACTTAGGTGCAATTCGCTTTTCCTGTCCTGGCCCCTCGCTGATCTGCACTGAGCATTGCGTATCATCACTTCTACAAAACCTAAAACCAGTGAAGTTGGCACCTTGTGTAATTCGTAAATACAAAACAAACTACAATGATTAGCAATTTTTTTGTCAATTAAACAAAGACACGATATTTCATGTTTGAACTGAGAAACATATATTATTTTTTTTTGCAAATAATCATTAACTTAAAATTTAATGGCAGCAAAACATTGAAAAAAAGTTGGCACAGGGGCATTTTTACCACTTTGTTACATGGCCTTTCCTTTTAACAACGCTCAGTAAACATTTGGGAACTGAGGAGGCCAATTTTTGAAGCTTTTAGGTGGAATTCTTTCCCATTCTTGCTCGATGTACAGCTTACGTGGTTCAACAGTCCCGGGTCTCCGTTCTGGGTTTTTAGGCTTTATAATGTGCCACACATTTTCAATGGGAAACAGGTCTGGATTACAGGCAGGCCAGTCTAGTACCTGCACTCTTTTACTATGAAGCCACGCTGTTGTAACACGTGGTTAGGCATTGTCTTGCAAAATAAGCAGGGGCTTCAATGATAACGTTGCTTGGATGGCAACATATTTTGCTCCAAAACCTGTATGGACCTGTGGGGTGAGGGTGTGGTTAGCGTGCTGCAGGTGCAAAAGGTCACTGTCTCAGTCAATGGTGTTGAGGGCGGAGCATCATTGACTAGGGGCGGGGCATGTGTGGGAAAGAGAGACACAGCTGGCAGGTGATTAGATTTCGCAGGTTGTACGTGTTAATCTAATCAGCTGTTGTCTTAAACAGTGAGCGGCCAGCGGAGGAGGTGGTGGGAGAAACTGGAGAGACAGACATCTGAAAAGATTGTACTGGGAAGATTATGCATTGCATCATATGCTGAATAAAAACTCTGTTAAACAGCACACCTGCCTCCTGTGACGTGGTATCCGTGAAAGTGGTAGGGAACGACTTCTACAGTACCTTTCAGCGTTAATTGTGCCTTCACAGATGTATAAGTTCCCCATGCCTTGGGCACTAATACACCCTCATACCATCACAGATGGTGGGTTTTGAACTTTGCGCCTATAACAATCCGGATGGTTCTTTTTCTCTTTGTCCCGTCGGACACAACATCGACAGTTTCCAAAACAATTTGAAATGTGGACTCGTCAGACCACAGAACACTTTTCCACTTTGCATCAGTCCAGAGCTCGGGCCCAGCAAAGCCGGCGGCGTTTCTGGGTGTTGTTGATAAATGGCTTTCGCCTTGCATAGTAGAGTTATAACTTGCCCTTATAGATGTAGCAATAAACTGTAGTTACTGACAGGTCTCCTGTCTGCTTTGCTGCTGCGTGAGGCTATCGTCAACCTGACCCCCTGCTTTTTAAACACATTCAGTGCAGAGTGATAAGTGCTTTTATGTCTCCAAATAGCTGAAAAGTCGCCAGATTTGGCAAGCGCCACTTTGGAGAAAAAAGTCACCAAAAAGGAGTTGAAAAGTCGCCAGATTTAGCTTGAAAGTTGTCAAGTTTGCAACACTGTTTTTACAATGTTGTAAGACTCATATACTAGGGCTGTGAATCTCTGGGCACCGCATGATTCACTTCCATTCAATTTTTGAGCATCACGATTTGATTCAGAATCGATTCAAAACGATATTCGATTCGGAATCCATACTTTTTAATAACATTGGGTACCAGTAGTATGAATAACTACATTCCTCCATAAAATCCGTAAACAGCTTTGTTCAATAAAGTTATACCCATTTCCATCCATCCCTTCATTTTCTTCCACTTATCCGAGGTCGGGTCGCGGGGGCAGCAGCCTAAGCAGGGAAGCCCAGACTTCCCTCTCCCCAGCCAATTCGTCCAGCTCCTCCCGGGGGATCCTGAGGCGGTCCCAGGCCAGCTGGGAGGCATAGTCTTCCCAATGTGTTCTGGGTCTTCTCTGTGGCCTCCTGCCCGTAGGATGTGCCCTAAACATCCCAGAGAGGCGTACGGGTGGCATCCTGACCAGATGCCCAAACAACCTCATCTGGCTCCTCTCGATGTAGATGAGCTTTACTTTGAGCTCCTCCCGGATGACAGAGCTTCACCCGGCGGAGGAAACTAATTTCTGCTTCTTATACCCGTGATCCTGTCCTTTTAGTCATAACCGAAAGGACGTTTGATATCAACCAAACCCTCCTCATACCACCCCCTGGATTGTAAATAATGTAAATAATTCAATGTATATACTCTGATGATTAACTTGTGTAATGACTGTATTATGATGATAGTATATATTTGTACCATGAATTGATTAACGTGGACCCCGACTTAAACAAGTTGAAAAACTTATTCAGGTGTTACCATTTAGTGGTCAATTGTACGGAACATGTACTCTACTGTGCAATCTACTAGTACAAGTTTCAACTAATCAATCAAAAACCCAAAGCTCATGACCATAGGTGAGGATGGGAACGTAGATTGACCGGTAAATTGAGAGCTTTGCCTTCCGGCTCAGCTCCTTCTTCACCACAAGGGATCGATACCGAGTCCACATTACTGAGGACGCCACACGGATCCGCCTTGTCGATCTCACAATCCACTCTTCCCTCACTCATGAACAATACCCGGAGGTACTTGAACTCCTCCACATGGGGCAAGATCTCCTTCCCAAGTCGCAAATGGCACTCCACCCTTTCCCGGGCATGAACCGTGGACTGGGACTCCTATGTGCTTATTCACATAACCGATCCTGTGATAAACATTTAATGGGGACGGTGTGGCGAAGTTGAGATAGTGGCCGTGCCATCAATCTAAGGGTTTCTGGTTCAATCCCCACCTTTTACCATCCTAATCACATCCGTTGTGTTTTTGAGCAATTCACTTCACCCTTGCTCCTGATGGGTCCTGGTTAGCGCTGTGCATGGCAGCTCCCGCCATCAGTGTGTGAATGTGTGTGTGTGAATGGGTGAATGTGGAAATAGTGTCAAAGCGCTTTGAGTTCCTTAAAAAAAAGGTAGAAAAGCGCTATACAAGTACAACCCATGTACCATTTAATAAAGTCAAATAGAAATAAGGCTGGACAGGAGATATTAAAACAACAATAAAAATAATAAAACCATTATTAATCGATTATCGTTCCAAACTGGAATCACGATTCATTCCAAATCTTTTTTTTTTGACACCCTCTTTCATTTACCTTCATTTTCTTTGTTCATTGTGTTGTTTATCCCAGTGTACGTTACGTATTCAACAGATATCCTTCTCTGTATATTTTGTAATTACTCTTTAAGCAGAGATCAATCAAGCCCCACACGTTATCAGTGTTTTTGTTCATCGACTCATTAACTGGCACCGCAGTTATCTAAATTAAAAACGAAACAGTGTCCTCGTACGTTGATGCTAAATTAGGGCCGCACTGAAGCGGCCACAACATCAAGACCACGTGCACAGTTTAATGAGCTCCAAAACAAGAGAAGTATCGAAACATCAAACGTGAGGGAAAGAATTGAATGCTTGTTGTTTTAGAGCAGGGGTCACCAACGAGGTGCCTGCGGGCACCAGGTAGCCCGTAAGGACCAGATGAGTAGCTTGCTGGCCTGTTCTAAAAACAGCTCAAATAGCAGCACTTACCAGTGAGCTGCCTCTATTTTTTAAATTGTATTTATTTACTAGCAAGCTGATCTCGCTTTGCTCGACATTTTTAATTCTAAGAGAGGAAAAACTCAAATAGAATTTGAAAATCCAAGAAAATATTTTAAAGACTTGGTCTTTATTTCTTTAAATAAATTCATTTATTTTTTTACTTTGCTTCTTATAACTTTCAGAAAGACAATTTTGGAGAAAAAAATACAACCTTAAAAATGATTTTAGGATTTTTAAACACATATACCTTTTTACCTTTTAAATTCCTTCCTCTTCTTTCCTGACAATTTAAATCAATGTCCAAGTATTTTTTTTTATTATTACTGTAAAGAATAATAAATAAGTTTTAATTTAATTCTTCATTTTAGCTTCTGTTTTTTCAACGAAGAATATTTCTGAAATATTTATTCAAACTTATTATGATTAAAATTAAAAAAAAATATTGTGGCAAATCTAGAAAATCTTTAGAATCAAATTTAAATCTTATTTTGAATTTATTTTAAAATTTTTGTTCTGGAAAATCTAGAAGAAATAATGATTTGTCTTTGTTAGAAATATAGCTTGGTCCAATTTGTTATATATTCTAACAAAGTGCAGATTGGATTTTAACCTATTTAAAACTTGTCATCAAAATTCTAAAATTAATCTTAATCAGGAAAAATTACTAATGATGTTTCATAATTTTTTTTTTTTTTTTTTCAAAAAGATTAGAATTAGCTAGTTTTTTTTCTTCTTTTTTTCGGTTGAATTTTGAATTTTAAAGCGTCGAAATTGAAGACAAACTATGTTTCAAAATTTCATTTTCATTTTTTCCCTGTTTTCTCCTCTTTTAAACCGTTCAATTAAGTGTTTTTTTTCATCAATTATTCTCTACAAAAAAACTTTCCGTAAAAGGAAAAAAAAATGTACGACGGAATGACGGACAGAAATACCCATTTTTTTATATATGTATATAAAAGGTAAATTGTATAGTAAAGGTAAATTGAGCAAATTGGCTATTTCTGGCAATTTATTTAAGTGTGTATCAAACTGGTAGCCCTTCGTAATAATCAGTACCCAAATATAGTTCTTGGTTTCAAAAAGGTTGGTGACCCCTGCTCTACTCTGTTTGTATAATATTGGAAAAAGGGCAGTTTTTTGCAGACATGTTCAGTCCAGCCAAGTGTTTGGGTGGCATGCACAAGCTGTTTATATGTTTCTGCATGGATTGTTGCCACGCATGAAAAGTGGGAAGATGGCAACGATGCCAAATTTGCAAATTGGCTATTTCTGGCAATTTATTTAAATGTGTATCAAACTGGTAACCCTTCGCATTAATCAGTACCCAAGAAGTAGCTCTTGGTTTCAAAAAGGTTGGTGACCCCTGTTTTAGAGTCTACATCGAAATATTCGACGTCTCATCCAATCTCTCCTGTGTGTTGCAGTCCTGCTCCGCGAGGAGGTGGCCCAGCTCCAGGAGGAGGTGCACCTGCTGCGCCAGATGAAGGATATGTTGAGTAAGGACCTGGAAGAGAGCCAAGGAGGATGCTCTGCTGACGTACTCTCTGCCACTGAGCTCCGCATGCAGCTGGCCCAGAAGGAGCAAGAGCTGGACCGTGCCAAGGAAGCGTTGCAAGGTCAGAACTGGAGCGTGGCGAGAAATGAGCTGCGTGCGCTATTTAAAACACGACAAGGTCGCTATGACCACGCGCTGCACCCTCTTTGTCGTGGCTTTGCTTTACACCGAGACATGCTCGTTGGAAAACTATACAGAATACCAACAGTTTCCTTCTAAACCAGCCCTGGGCAATTATTCTGACTCGGGGGCCACATTTAGAGAAAAAAATGTGTCTGGGGGCTGGTATATCGATTTTTAGGAACACTAATACAAAACCTCACAATAATGTCTGATTGAATGCTAAAAACATTATGACAGACTGCCTTAAAAAACGTAATAGAATTTAAATTTTTTCTATGAACGATAAAACACTGAATATTGGCAAAATATGAATGTCACACCCTCTTTCGATCGACATAATTTACAATCAAGTGAAACGCAACAAAAATGCAACAAACAGGGAACTATGAAAGTGAAGGGTACAAAATAAACCCACCTATCATCTGATATATCTGATATTTGCTGAATTCTCCCCAGGGATCAATAAAGTACTTTCTATTATATTCTATTCCATTCTATATATCACTAAGCTATAGAACTTTGTAGTGAAAATCTCTTTCCGCGTCTGTGGAAACGCTTCCCGCCCATACTGTTTGGTGCCTTGTCTGAGCTGCTGTGACGAAGATGACCATAGCAAATAATTAGATTATCATATTAACTAGTATATCATCCATAAGCGCAGATTCCAACCATTGAAATACCTTGTATAGTTGAAGACTAACAGTCATTAGAGGAAGCTACAGTTTCGGAATGTCCGGCGGGCCAGATTGAAAAGCTCAATGGGCCGCATGTGGCCTCCGGGCCTTAATTTGCCCAAGTCTGTTCTAAAAATACCTGCCAACACTCCCGATTTTCCCGGGAGACTCCCGATTTTCCTGGGAGACTCCCGATTTCAGTGCCCCTTCTCAAAATGTCCCGGGGCAACCATTCTCCCGAATTTCTCACGATTTCCGCCATGACAACAATATTGGGGGCGTGCCTTAAAGGCGCTGCTTTTAGTGTCATCTGCAACCTGTCGTCACATTCGCTTTCCCTCCATACAAACAGCGAGCCGGTCCAGTCTCAAAATATGTGCGTCTTTTTCACACACACAAGTGAATGCAAGGCATACCTGGTCAACAGCCATACAGGTCACACTGACGGTGGCCGTATAAACAACTTTAACACTGTTACAAATATGCGACACACTGTGAACCCACACCAAACAAGATTGACAAACATATATATATATATATATATATATATATATATATATATATATATATATATATATATATATATATATATATATATATATATATATGTCTTGATTGGATTATCCGGAGAATAGTGCTCGATACCGTGGTAGAGCGCAATATGTAGGTGTGGGAAAAAATCACAAGACTACTTCATCTCTACAGATCTGTTTCATGAGGGGTTCCCTCAATCATCAGGAGATTTTAATGGAAGCATTCACATACAATGGTTTATATAGAGCACAGAGTGGGTGGGTACAAGCAGGCGTAGGGTGTGGTGATTGGCTCATGTGTTACCTAGGAGGTGTTTCCGCCTGTGGCGGCATGTTGAAATGATTTCACTGCGCTTGTTGAGGGATGATAGCTCTGGATGACATATAATAAACAGTTTCTCTTTTAAGCATAAGTTGCATCTTTTATTACCACTGTTGTAAGGTGTGCTGGATGCAAGAATTTGCCATGTTATTGAATATTCAACATTATTGTCTTTGAGGTTCCAAATGTGTTTGCTGAGTTCTGTAGAATTCCGCAAAGTCTGGTTTTTAAAGGAGGCGTTGTGATTATTCCATCTTGTTTTGAACGCTCCTTCGGTTAATCCTACGTACGTGTCGGATGTGTTAATGTCCTTGCGTATTACCTTTGCTTGGTAAACGACTGATGTCTGTAAGCACCTTCCGTTGAGAGGGCAATCAGGTTTCTTGCGACAGTTACATTCATTATTGGTTTCAGAGTCGTTTAGTCTGGGGGTAGGCAGTCCTTTTGCAATTGCTTTGTTGTGGTTTGAAATGATTTGTTGCATGTTATTCATACGGCTGTAGCTCAATTTAATGTTGTTCTTGTTGAATATTTTTCTTAGGGTGTTGCCTTTGGGGAAGTGTTTGTCGATCAGAGTGAGGAACTTGCGGCCGATGTTGGTTGAGACGTCTTTGCTGAATGGCGGATTGTACCAGATGATGTTGTTTCGTTTTCTGCTCTTTTTTGGTTGGTTTCCTGGGGTGGGTTCATAGGTGAGGGTGAAGTTGTATCCGCTTTCATCAAGTGCTTTCTGGTACGGGGGGGTTGCTTGGTCGAATTCAGCTTTGCTGGATGACAGCATCGATAGCCTTTTATTAATTCCGGTAGGTATTCTTTTCGTGGTGGTGGGTGGGTGGTTGCTGTCGTGGTGCACGTATTGGAGTGTTGTGTTGGGTTTCGTGAATGGTTGGTAGCTGTTATTTCTCAGGTTGAAAGTGACGTCGAGGAAGTTGACGGTTTGCTTGTTGGCTTCAATCGTGATCCGTAGGCCGTTTTCTTTGAAGATTTGGCATATGCGCTTCTTGGTGTTCTCGCTGCTCCTTGGCGAGGCGCGGCACACTGCCAGTCCATCATCACGGTAAATACCAAGGTTCAGGTTGAGGCTAGCAAGCTGGGAGAGGAGGAAACTCCCAACGAGTTCGCACGTTTCTGCTCCGTCAAAACTCCCCATAGTAACGTCAAATGTTGAATTGTTCTTTTTTTGCCATGGTGTACTGTTGGGGATGAGTATGGAGTTCTTTGCGTGGATGATGATGTTTCTTTCGTTGCCTGTGATTGAGTCGTAGTCCGAGGCGAAGTTTAGTGCTTGGGTCAGTAGGTCTTGCGTGATGGAAGGGTAAAATTCTTCGATGTCGAAGGAGATAAAGTTGTGTTGTTGTTTGTCTTGGATGTTGTTGAACCATCTGATTACTGCTGCTGTATTTCTCCATTGGTTGAGTGGTGTTTTGTCCTTGATTTTTGCGTTGATTCTGTCCAGGATTATTTTGCTGATTTTTCCTATTTCGGATTTAGTTGGGTTTAATAGTCGGCATGTTGGGTTATTTGCGAAGTTGGGTTTGTGGTCCTTCAGTGTGATGAAGGCTTCTTTGTTGGCTGTGGCGTCCACCCTGTCCTCAATGTCCAGTTCGGTTGCGATCCGCTTGTTTTCCAGGTGGATGTTCTGTAAAGTGTTGGGTTGCGCTTTTTTGTATGATTTGGTGATGCTTTTGTCCAGTAAAGAGTTATGTTCTGGTATGTCCATTCTGTAGAAGTTTGTGGTTTTATCGGCGGCTATGATGAGGTTGCTTACTTTCTTGATGCGCTCCGTGTCATTTTTCAGCTTGGTGAGGAATGGGTTGCGGGCTGGCTTAAATTTGACTGATTGTATCATTTTGAGCATGTCGTTCTCAAAGTCCTTTAATTCCTTGACTGTGGGTGGGTTCTTGGTAGATTTGAATCCGTAAGTTTCCTTTTGCGTTCCTTTTGTTTCAGGGTGGAGGAAAAAGTGTGCTTTCCACCGCATCCTTCTTAGGAAGTGTTCCGTCTTTTCTATGAGTCTTTGCTTGTAGTCCTTCTGCGCGGGTATGGGAATGTTCTTCGTGGAGTAGTCGATGCTGAACTTTTCCATTTCGGATCGTCGTACAGTGCTCAACAAATGTCAATTTGGAGCGGAATATGTCTTGATTGGATTATCCGGAGAATAGTGCTCGATACCGTGGTAGAGCGCAATATGTAGGTGTGGGAAAAAATCACAAGACTACTTCATCTCTACAGATCTGTTTCATGAGGGGTTCCCTCAATCATCAGGAGATTTTAATGGAAGCATTCACATACAATGGTTTATATAGAGCACAGAGTGGGTGGGTACAAGCAGGCGTAGGGTGTGGTGATTGGCTCATGTGTTACCTAGGAGGTGTTTCCGCCTGTGGCGGCATGTTGAAATGATTTCACTGCGCTTGTTGAGGGATGATAGCTCTGGATGATATATAATAAACAGTTTCTCTTTTAAGCATAAGTTGCATCTTTTATTACCACTGTTGTAAGGTGTGCTGGATGCAAGAATTTGCCATGTTATTGAATATTCAACATTATTGTCTTTGAGGTTCCAAATGTGTTTGCTGAGTTCGGTAGAATTCTGCAAAGTCTGGTTTCTAAAGGAGGCGTTGTGATTATTCCATCTTGTTTTGAACGCTCCTTCGGTTAATCCTACGTACGTGTCGGATGTGTTAATGTCCTTGCGTATTACCTTTGCTTGGTAAACGACTGATGTCTGTAAGCACCTTCCGTTGAGAGGGCAATCAGGTTTCTTGCGACAGTTACATTCATTATTGGTTTCAGAGTCGTTTAGTCTGGGGGTAGGCAGTCCTTTTGCAATTGCTTTGTTGTGGTTTGAAATGATTTGTTGCATGTTATTCATACAGCTGTAGCTCAATTTAATGTTGTTCTTGTTGAATATTTTTCTTAGGGTGTTGCCTTTGGGGAAGTGTTTGTCGATCAGAGTGAGGAACTTGCGGCCGATGTTGGTTGAGACGTCTTTGCTGAATGGCGGATTGTACCAGATGATGTTGTTTCGTTTTCTGCTCTTTTTTGGTTGGTTTCCTGGGGTGGGTTCATAGGTGAGAGTGAAGTTGTATCCGCTTTCATCAAGTGCTTTCTGGTACGGGGGGGTTGCTTGGTCGAATTCAGCTTTGCTGGATGACAGCATCGATAGCCTTTTATTAATTCCGGTAGGTATTCTTTTCGTGGTGGTGGGTGGGTGGTTGCTGTCGTGGTGCACGTATTGGAGTGTTGTGTTGGGTTTCGTGAATGGTTGGTAGCTGTTATTTCTCAGGTTGAAAGTGACGTCGAGGAAGTTGACGGTTTGCTTGTTGGCTTCAATCGTGATCCGTAGGCCGTTTTCTTTGAAGATTTGGCATATGCGCTTCTTGGTGTTCTCGCTGCTCCTTGGCGAGGCGCGGCACACTGCCAGTCCATCATCACGGTAAATACCAAGGTTCAGGTTGAGGCTAGCAAGCTGGGAGAGGAGGAAACTCCCAACGAGTTCGCACGTTTCTGCTCCGTCAAAACTCCCCATAGTAACGTCAAATGTTGAATTGTTCTTTTTTTGCCATGGTGTACTGTTGTGGATGAGTATGGCGTTCTTTGCGTGGATGATGATGTTTCTTTCGTTGCCTGTGATTGAGTCGTAGTCCGAGGCGAAGTTTAGTGCTTGGGTCAGTAGGTCTTGCGTGATGGAAGGGTAAAATTCTTCGATGTCGAAGGAGATAAAGTTGTGTTGTTGTTTGTCTTGGATGTTGTTAAACCATTTGATTACTGCTGCTGTATTTCTCCATTGGTTGAGTGGTGTTTTGTCCTTGATTTTTGCGTTGATTCTGTCCAGGATTATTTTGCTGATTTTTCCTATTTCGGATTTAGTTGGGTTTATTAGTCGGCATGTTGGGTTATTTGCGAAGTTGGGTTTGTGGTCCTTCAGTGTGATGAAGGCTTCTTTGTTGGCTGTGGCGTCCACCCTGTCCTCAATGTCCAGTTCGGTTGCGATCCGCTTGTTTTCCAGGTGGATGTTCTGTAAAGTGTTGGGTTGCGCTTTTTTGTATGATTTGGTGATGCTTTTGTCCAGTAAAGAGTTATGTTCTGGTATGTCCATTCTGTAGAAGTTTGTGGTTTTATCGGCGGCTATGATGAGGTTGCTTACTTTCTTGATGCGCTCCGTGTCATTTTTCAGCTTGGTGAGGAATGGGTTGCGGGCTGGCTTAAATTTGACTGATTGTATCATTTTGAGCATGTCGTTCTCAAAGTCCTTTAATTCCTTGACTGTGGGTGGGTTCTTGGTAGATTTGAATCCGTAAGTTTCCTTTTGCGTTCCTTTTGTTTCAGGGTGGAGGAAAAAGTGTGCTTTCCACCGCATCCTTCTTAGGAAGTGTTCCGTCTTTTCTATGAGTCTTTGCTTGTAGTCCTTCTGCGCGGGTATGGGAATGTTCTTCGTGGAGTAGTCGATGCTGAACTTTTCCATTTCGGATCGTCGTACAGTGCTCAACAAATGTCAATTTGGAGCGGAATATGTCTTGATTGGATTATCCGGAGAATAGTGCTCGATACCGTGGTAGAGCGCAATATGTAGGTGTGGGAAAAAATCACAAGACTACTTCATCTCTACAGATCTGTTTCATGAGGGGTTCCCTCAATCATCAGGAGATTTTAATAGAAGCATCCAGCACACCTTACAACAGTGGTAATAAAAGATGCAACTTATGCTTAAAAGAGAAACTGTTTATTATATATCATCCAGAGCTATCATCCCTCAACAAGCGCAGTGAAATCATTTCAACATGCCGCCACAGGCGGAAACACCTCCTAGGTAACACATGAGCCAATCACCACACCCTACGCCTGCTTGTACCCACCCACTCTGTGCTCTATATAAACCATTGTATGTGAATGCTTCCATTAAAATCTCCTGATGATTGAGGGAACCCCTCATGAAACAGATCTGTAGAGATGAAGTAGTCTTGTGATTTTTTTCCCACACCTACATATATATATATATATATATATATATATATATATATATATATATATATATATATATGTATATATATATATATATATATATATATATATATACATATATATGTGTGTGTGTATATATTTTTTCAACCCATTGCGGCCCCCGATTCAAAAGGTTTGGGGACCCCTGTCCTAATACATTGAATAATGTATTATCATACAATGTTCCGCTCTATCTATTGGAGGTGTCAGTAATACATGCTGTATATTACACCGGTGTCAATGTTAAGGCCACATTATTCAATGACACAAGAGCATCTCTTGAAGTTTGATCTTGTTTTTTTGGAACATGTTTTAAAAGCTTGTCTGTAATGTACAGACACACCAATGAATTAATGTCACGCACACTTAGACAGTCAGTTGTTTGTATGACTTTTCTATTTGAACCTAAACGACCAAAGCTGACCAACCCCAGCTGGCAATTATCGAAAACAGCTGCTAATGAAAGCTTTATAAAAGGTAATTGAGTTTTGCGCACTAGGTCCACAAATATTAAACGGGGGTTGATCTGGACGATGTGTGTGTGCGTGTGTGTGTGTGTGTGTGTGTGTGTGCGTGCATGTGTATGTGTGTGTGTGCGTGTATGTGTATGGGTGTGCGTGTGTGTGTGTGTGTGTGTGTGTGTGTGTGTGTGTGTGTGTGTGTGTGTGTGTGTGTGTGTTCTGGCAATGCTGACCTAATGGGGACGTCGCTCTGTTTACACAGTCACCTTTAGGGGAATTCTGACAGTATGGGGACCAAAAAACAGGTCCCCTAATGGTAAACCTTTTTAAATGAAAGTCAGATCCATTCTGAAGATGCCTAAGTGACTTTTAAGCTTGATCATGTCATATTTAATTTTAACTTCTTTTTTTTAATGGTCCTCAGTAGTCGTGTACAAATTTGTGTGAATTATGTAAAATTATCTTAAATTTGGTCCCCATGAACCATATTAACTTTTCTTACCCAGGGTCCCAAGTAAGAAAGATCAGCTTATTACTTCATCAATCCAGAGATTTAAAGACATGTATGAGCTAACTGGGCAGTTGTCATTTTACCTCATTTTTTTTTATGCCTCCACAACCTGTAGAAAGAGTGGTCCGCACAAGTGATGATCAAAAATTTGGTCCCCATTCCAAATGTTAACCAGTATGAATGTGTGCGTGTGCGTGCGTGTGTGTGTGCGTTTGTGTGTGCACGTGTGTGTGTGTCCGTGTGAGACAGCAGGAAATTCCCAGAAAGTTTGTCAAGTTCAAAAAGGCAAAGTCAAAATAACAGCATGACAAGTTCATGTTTACTTCCGTGGAAGAGGGGAGATTTGACATTATTAGAGAAACCGAGCTGAGGATAATATCATACAAAGGAGGATTAGGGCCAAATTGGAAAAAAAAAAGGGGAGTAAAGCTGTAATGTTCTTTAAATGACTATTTTTTTTTTAGTACAGGAATGAAGTAAGTATTTTACCATGATTTGATTAACGTGGACCCCGACTTAAACCAGTTGAAGAACTTATTTGGGTGTTACCATTTAGTGGTCAATTGTACGGAATATGTACTGTACTGTGCAATCTTATAATAAAAGTCTCAATTAATACATTTTAACAAGAGAATGTCTTGAATCCAACACAAAATCGCCTGTCATTTATTAATCGGGTAATGTTGTTTTTCCACTCAGATTTTTTACAAACGTAACATTCTCAAAACATTTGATCTTATCATAAATTAAAGTTCACACTCGTAATATTACAGCATTATTCTCATATAGATTTTAACTTTTTGTCCCGTATTCCAATTTTTATTTCAAATTTTGGAGATTTGGGATTTTTTTTTTTTTAAGGTAGATTTGCAACTATATTTTTTTTACGTTGCAACTTTATTCTTGGAAAGTTATGACCGACCCCCCTTCCCCCCTCCCCCTCAATATTAGTACTTATAGCTCAAATTATTATAATTGTATTTTTGTCAAATTTGAACTTCATCTAATAATTTAGCTTTAAGAACTACATTTTTCATTGTGTTACAACTTTCTGTTCGTAACAGCGTACCTTTATATAATCTTGGAACGTTATTACTTTTTTGCCTCGGAAAATTAGTACTGATTTCTTAGACAATAATAATTTATTTTAGTAAAAACAAGACATAATTCTCTGCAATTTACTTCAATGTTGGAAAGTTCTAACTTTTCTCATAACATTAGTCAACTCTCAAAATGTTGTAATTGTATTCTCATGAACTTTTTATGGAATTTACTTTTTCATTGTCAAGTTAACAGCTTTCTTCTCGTAATATTTCAAGCTTGTGAAAATGTGACTAGTTCTCACACATTTCCTCAAACAAGACTGTATTTCTTTAACTATAACAACTTGATTGTTTTAATTAAATTGTATTTTTTTGTATTGAATTTTTTTATATTTCTATTTTGTTTTTTATCCGCTTCCATTAATCTTCAAAAATATGATGTGTTACAACTTTCTGTTCCCAACAGAGTACCTTTATTCAATCTTGGAAAGTTCTTACTTTTTTGCCTCGTAAAACTGGTATTGATTTCCCAAACAGTTATGATTTTATTTTAGTAAAAACATGACAAATTTCTGTGCAATTTACTAGTTTTTTGGTGATGTTACAGCTTCCTTCTCGTTATATTACACCTTAAACGTTGGAAAGTTATGACTTTCCTTGTAACCTTTTTACAAACCCCGTTTCCATATGAGTTGGGAAATATAGTTACATGTAAATATAAACGGAATACAATGATTTGCAAATCCTTTTCAACCCATATTCAATTGAATACACTACAGAGACAATATATTTAATGTTCAAACTCATAAAATATATATATTTTTTTTGCAAATAATAATTAACTTTGAATTTCTTGGCTGCAAAACGTGCCAAAGTAGTTCGGAAAGGGCATGTTCACCACTGTGTTACATCGCCTTTTCTTTCAACAACACTCAATAAACGTTTGGGAACTGAGGAAGCTAATTGTTGAAGCTGTGAAAGTGGAATTCTTTCACATTCTTGTTTTATGAGGAGCTTCGGTCGTTCAACAGTCCGCGGTGTCCACTGTCATATTTTACGCTTCATAATGCGCCACACATTTTCGATGACAGACAGGTTTGGACTGCAGACGGGCCAGGAAAGTACCCGCACTCTTTTTTACGAAGCCACGCTGTTGTAACACGTGCTGAATGTGGCTTGGCATTGTCTTGCTGAAATAAGCAAGGGCGTCCATTAAAAAAACAACGCTTAGATGGCAGCATATGTTGTTCCAAAACCTGTATGTACCTTTCAGCATTAATGGTGCCTTCACAGATGTGTAAATTACCCATGTCTTGGGCACTAATGCACCCCCATACCATCACAGATGCCGGGATTTGAACTTTGCGTCAATAACAGTCTGGATGGTTCGCTTCCTCTTTGGTCCGGATGACACGATGTCGAATATTTCCAAAAACTATTTGAAATGTGGACTTGTCAGACCACAGAACACTTTTCCACTTTGCATCAGTCCATCTTAGATGATCTCAGGCCCAGAGAAGCCGGCGGCGTTTCTGGATGTTGTTGATAAATGGCTTTCGCTTTGTGTAATAGAGCTTTAACTTGCCCTTACAGATGTAGCGACGAACTGTATTTAGTGACAGTCGTTTTTAAAGTGTTCCTGAGCTCATGTGGTGATATCCTTTAGAGATTGATGTCGGTTTTTGATACAGTGCCGTCTGAGGGATCGAAGGTCACGGTCATTCAATGTTGGTGTCCGGCCATGTCACTTACGTGGAGGGATTTCTCCAGATTCTCTGAACCTTTTGATGATATTATGGACCGTAGATATTGAATTCCCTAAATTTCTTGCAATTGCACTTTGAGAAATGTTGTTCTTAAACTGTTTGACTATTTTCTCACACAGTTGTGGACAAAGGGGTGTACCTCGCCCCATCCTTTATTGTGAAATACTGAGCATTTTTGGGGAAGCTGCCTTTATACCCAATCATGGCACCCACCTGTTCCCAATTAGCCTGCACACCTGTGGGATGTTCCAAATATGTTTGATGAACATTCCTCAACTTTATCAGTATTTATTGCCACCTTTCCCAACTTCTTTGTCACGTGTTGCTGGCATCAAATTCTAAAGTTAATGATTATTTGTAAATAAAAAAATGTTTATCAGTTTGAACATCAAATATGTTGTCTTTGTAGCATATTCAACTGAATATGGGTTGAAATTTATTTGCAAATCATTGTATTCCATTTATATTTACATCTAAAATAATTTCCCAACTCATTTGGAAACGGGATTCGTGTATGTAAATATATTCACAGAGTAATATGTGAGGCGAATTTAAGTTAACAGTTCACACGTTCTCCCAAAATGTAAACAGGCCCCCAAAGAATATCCAAATATTTTTTTGGAATGGGATCATACCTACCTAATTACCTATAACGTTAGTGCAAATTCACGCCTTACTATAATTCTGACCTATGCAAAGAATTAGAATCATTGCACAGAGCAAAAATAAAATGGAATGTATCGATATTTCAGATTTTCAATTATTTCAATGATAAGCAAGCAACTTAAAGGCCTACTGAAACCTACTACTACCGACCACGCAGTCTGATAGTTTATATATCAATGATGAAATATTAACATTGCAACACATGCCAAAACGACTGGTTTAGTTTACTAAATTGCAATTTTAAATTTCGCGCGGAAGTATCATGCTAAAACGTCGCGGTATGATGACGCTTGAGCGTTATGTCACTCATTGTAGAGGACATTTTGGTCCAGCACCGTTCACAGCTATAAGTCGTCTCTTTTCATCGCATAATTCCACAGTATTATGGACTCTGCGTTGCTGAATCTTTTGCAATTTGTTCAATTAATAATGGAGACGTCAAAGAAGAAAGATGTAGGTGAGAAGCGGTGTATTGCGGCCGCCTTTAGCAACACAAACACAGCCAGTGTTTCCTTGTTTCCTTGTTCACGCTACAGTATACACCCCTCCGCTACCCTCTACCCCTCCACCTCAACCCTGATTACGTCACATCAAATATTCCACTTTGAAAAATAATTTTGGTGGAAGATTTTACATATTTTGTGTGTTTGCCATAAAAAAAACAGTTTTGTTTGACAAAAAAGGGCGGAAAACAAGAAAACAAAAAAAACAACATAAAAAACTAAAGCATTTTGAAATGAGGAATAGATCTGGAGTTAATGTACAGATTTAAGCATTAAGTATAAAATTTATGTATGCCCTGGCACACCATTATCATCATTTCATGACAGAAGCAAAACCCTTTTTACACTTTTATACTGAAATAAATACAGCTACTTATCCAATAAAAACATAGAAAAAACTACCGTCAGCGGTAAAGTTTAGATCCATGAAAGAAAGAAGAAAGTGAATGAATGTTTATAACTGAATACATTTAGAAATTGCATCTTCTTTTTTTTTTAATTATTTCTTTTAATGAATTAAGTAACATTTATGACAACTTTTTTCCAAAACACAACATAGAATGTGGGATATAACAGGACAATGCATACGTTTATCATTTGTTTTTAAAACGCTTACAAAAAAGTGGGACCCCAAAAATTTACTGTGGGACCCCGTTTTTATGACTTGATGGGGTCTGTGCCACCCCATTTTGAAATTTCCTTGCGCCAACACTGCTGTCAACAGAGGGGAAAAAATGCTTTATTGAAATAAATATATTATTTATAAAGCAAATTCAAGTATCATTGGCAAATGTTCACCCAGTCCCGGCCTTGGCACGTATATGTGTCCTCTTTTTTGGATTTCACAATATGGTTAGCCTACCTTAACTAAGCCAATAATATTCTGCATTGCGGTTAGCAACAGCACCTTAACAAATGTATTCACACCTTTTGTTGATCCAACGCTTTCTCACCGTTCTGCGGCTTTACGTTTGCTGCGGTTGCTGCAATTAACGCTAGGCACAGGCATCTTCGTACTCCTTCCATAATTGTTGCGAGGGTGGATTTTTAAGTGACTAATCATCCATCCATCCATCTTCTTCCACTTAGTCGTGTTGTTTTGAAGCTCCTTTCCTTCCTAGTGGAATTTGTGCAGAACACATTTTGCAAACTGTGTGTAAAATGTAAAATTCAGTCGGTGGGAGCTTTAGAGTGAAAAGATGCCGGACAACTCTGGGTCAGTCTACGTTCTCAGTGAAGGCCTCACATCTGTGGAACTCTTTGCCACCTGAGTTAAAGTACCAGTCTGACATTCAACTTTTCTCCACGAAATTGAAAAAGTGGCTTAAGGAAAATCAGAAGCTTGAGCACCAGAACTGGATGTAGTAAGGACAAATAGGGGCAATTATTTTTAATGTGTTTTTATTTTTGTACTTGTCTTGATACTTTTGTATGCATTTTACACTTCTCTCATCTTTTTTTAAAAAGACAAACCAGGGACAATGGTTGCAAATTAGGCCTGTGGCTAGAAGTATTATGTACTTTGACATTGGTTACCTATGGGTAGCAATGTTTAATTGTACTGTCCCGTCAAATAAATACATGAATGAATGAATGAATGAATGAATGAATGAATTAATGAATGTCTTCGGACACAGTAACTAAAGACTACGCTGTCGACTGCCACACCGCTTTTATCTGTACAGGCTGCGTGTGCAGTATCGTGACATCACAAATACGCGACCATACCGTAGTTGAGTGTTTTTCCACTTTTTGTAAGCCAAGGCACATTTTTTGCGTTGAAAAAATGCGGAGGCACACCACCAACAGAAATCATTAAAAAATGAAATTCAGTTGACAGTAAAAAGTCATTCGCACAAGTTTTAGAAATGACTTTAAACCACATGGAATTTGGAAAAAAATACGTAAAATAAAAATGAGAAAAATGAAGTACACGTTTGTGTACTTATGGACTAAGTACATCATATCAAAAGATTTTATTTTTTTAACTAATTAGGGTCCAATAAGCCCAAATAGCAAAGAGAAAAAAAAACAACAACATGTAAACAAACAGCTTGGGCCTCAAAAGCCTACTGAAACCCACTACTACCGACCACACAGTCTGATAGTTTATATATCAATGATGAAATATTAACATTGCAACACATGCCAATACGGCCTTTTTAGTTTACTAAATTGCAATTTTAAATTTCCCGGGAGTTTCCTGTTGAAAACGTCGTGTAATGATGACGTGTACGCGTGACGTCACGGACTGTAAGGAAATATTAGCGATGCACACACACACAGCTAAAAGTCGTCTGCTTTAACGGCATAAGTACACAGTATTTTGGACATCTGTGTTGCTGACTCTTTTGAAATTTGTTGAATTAATATTGGAGAAGTCAAAGTAGAAAGATGGAGTTGGGAAGCTTTAGCTTTTAGCCACACAAACACACGGTGATTCCTTGTTTAAAATTCCCGGAGGTGAAGGTTTCCTATGGATCAGAGCGGTCAAGCGAACATGGATCCCGACCACATGTCAACCAGCAGTTTTTGGTGAGAAATTTGTGGTAAAAAGGCGCCACTTACCGGAGATCAGCTGAGCTTGTGCCGTCCATACAGCTGCCGTCGACTTCCCTGAGACACTGGCCTCAACACACCCGTGGACACACCCCTCCGACTATGAGGTACTATTTACCTCAATAAAACACTGGCAACACAATAGAAAGATAAGGGATTTCCCAGAATGATCTTAGTAAATGTGTCTAAAAACATCTGAATCCGTCCCAATGCAATCACCTTTTTTTTTAACTTTATTTCTTTTATTTATTTTTTCTAGCCCTTCGCTATCAATATCCTCAAACACAAATCTTTCATCCTCGCTCAAATTAATGGGGTAATTGTCGTTTTCTCGGTCCCAATAGCTCTTTTTGTTGGAGGATGTGAGGATCCCTCACACGGGTGACGTCATCGTCTGCGACTTCGGGTACAGGCAAGGCTTTTATATTAGCGACCAAAAAATGCGAACTTTATCGTTGATGTTCTCTACTAAATCCTTTACGCAAAAATATGGCAATATCGCGAAATGATGAAGTATGACACATAGAATGGACCTGCTATCCCCGTTTAAATAAGAAAATCTCATATCAGTAGGCGTTTAAGAGGTTAAGTTAGAGTCCTTAATCTCTCAACATGCAAATATAATGACAATAAAGTATATTATATTATATTTTATTCTCTGGCAGTCTATGCAGTTCAGCAGCAAAGTAGCATAGAAGCAAGCATTTTATTGAATAAGTTGCCAGGGCATTAAGACTTTTACCACGGCGTAACAACAGATGCTTTCAGGCATTGAAGTGCTTCATAATATACGCACATCATCTGTATTCATTAAACATGCATGCGGGTTATAGACGCACTAACCGTCAATAGGCCCTTTTAGCGAGTCACAGTGGGCGTCTTGTCCTGTGTCAAGAGACATCAGGCGGGTGGCGACGGCCCAACAGTCACAGGTGCAGGATGTGAGGCAGCCGCAATGTTTTTGGCTCACCTCAGCGGCATTTTGATTTCACCCTAACATGTGCTTCAAGCTTTTCTCCTTCTTTCCGCCTATTAGAGAGCTTTTTTTTAATTATTTTTTTTTTTATCTCTCGCCACCAGCTTCAATCTCTTTGGAACATGTAAAAGCGTGAAAATGATGGAAAGAGTAAGAACAATAAAGTCAGAGAATGAGGAAAAATGGCTCACAATGCTATCAAAAAATGTCCGTGAAATCCAAACATTGACATAGATGTTATGAAACCGCATGACTGCCGTTTTGTTCCCCCAGTGATGCGAGAACCAGGAGAGGTGAGAGCAAGTAAGATGACTTTAATACTCATCAACATTTACTTTGTCTTTTTGAACAAAAGACAGGTACCTTGACCACTCCCGAACTGTGAACCATCGCTGTAGACCAGGGGTCACCAACCTTTTTGAAACCTGGAGCTACTTCTTGGGTACTGATTAATGCGAAGGGCTACCAGTTTGATACACACTTAAATAAATTGCCAGAAATAGCCAATTTAGTGCATCTGCCTCGCAATGCGAAGGTCCTGCAGTCCTGGGTTCAATCCCAGGCTCGGGATCTTTCTGTGTGGAGTTTGCATGTTCTCCTCGTGAATGCCTGGGTTCCCTCCGGGTACTCCGGCTTCCTCCCACTTCCAAAGACATGCACCTGGGGATAGGTTGATTGGCAACACTAAATTTGCCCTAGTGTGTGAATTTGAGTGTGAATATTGTTTGTCTATCTGTGTTGGCCCTGCGATGAGGTGGCGACTTGTCCAGGGCGTACAGTGCCTTCCGCCAGATTGTAGCTAAGATAGGCGTCAGCGCCCCCCGCGACCCCAAAAGGGACTAAGCGGTAGAAAATGGATGGATGGATGGACTTTGGTATAGGGAACATATGAAACATTAATTAGTTGTTTATTAACATACAGTCAGGGTTAGAGTTGGGGTTAAGGTTAGGGTTAGGCATAGAGAAAAATTGTTGGTTAGGGCTAAGGGTTAGGGTCAGGGTTAGGGTTGGGGGTGGGTTAGGGTTAGGGTTGGGGTTAGGGTTAGAGAAGAACCTTAGTTAATGGCTTACTGTCTTGTATAATAAGGCCATGCAGAATAAGGCATTAATAAGTACTGAATAATGACTAGTTAACAGCCAAAATGTTACTAATTTGAATGTTAGTAAGCAACTAATTAATGGTTCATGTGTTCCCCATACTGAAGTGTTACCATTTATATATATATATATATATATATATATATATATATATATATATATATATATTTTTTTTTTTTTTTAATCCGGTCCGTGGGATTTGTTTGTTATGTAAAAAAATCAAGCTGAAATTTTTGAATGAAAGAAACTGCTGTTCTAAATGTGTCCATTAGATATCACAATAGCAATACTTTGTATCTTTGTAGATGATGCTACTTATGTACAAAATAAACCACATGATTTTAGTACATAAATCGCAGAAAATTATCAAAATACATAAATAACATCCCGTAATTAGATGTTTGATATTATTTTTTTTATCTTGAGAGATTGAAAATGAACACCAATGAGTTGACCTGATGAACATTATTACATGATTTTTTCAGAAAAATTTAAATAACGACGAATTAAGTTTATATACTATTAACCGCCACAGGTAATTGTAAAAAAAATTAAATCAAAAACAACTTTATGATTTTTACATTGTATGTGCTTGTTCTATTTTTAAACAAAGAAAACAATCTGAAGTTGTCTTTATTTTTAAGTAATTGTGCCGTGATTGTACCAATCAGGCCCTTTTGGGAGTAGATTTTCTCTCCATGTGGCCCTCCATCTAAAATAAGTTTGACACCCCAGGTATAGACCGAAGCCCAATGGCCAATGACCAACCTGAATAACAAAACTAATGGAGCAATGTTCAAATGCTGCCCAGAACATTCTCTTTTTGCATATTTAACAATAAAAAAAAAATGACGATTACACAATTGTTTTGGAATGAAAACAAGACAACTTGAAAATCTTGGGAAACTGTAGTTAGAGAGTAACAGTCGAGGCAAATGTGGTCCTTGTGCGACTTTCCCGCTCCCCAGATGCAACTTGTGACCGTGGAGCTGTTAAACAGTTAATTAATGGCACACAGCTGTCTCACAGCGCGAAAGAAGTAAACAAACAAAAGGTGCATCAAGAGGGGAAAGACATGTGATGTCCTTAGCTACCGGCCGAGTGAAGAAGACAAAGACAGCTTGGACGCCGTGCGAATACATAAACTCTTCTCAACACAAATGCATTGTTAGTTTGAAAAGATAGCGACATGGAAGCTGTCAGAGGATGTCTAGGGGAATAAAACGTCTCGTGATGAGATAAACACAGACGGCAAGCGGGAAAGAACCTTATTTTTTATCATCATTTGCAGGTGACTTGCTGCAGAGGAAGACTGTGACAAAGACTTTATATATATCTATATATATATAGATATATATAAATGTATTTATGTATGTATGTATGTATGTATGTATATATATATATATATATATATGTGTATTTATGTATGTATGTATGTATGTATATATATATATATATATATATATATGTGTCTATGTATGTATATATATATATATATATATATATATATATATATATATATATATATATGTATATATATATATATATATATATGTATATATATATATATATATATATATATATATATATATATGTATGTAGGTGTGGGAAAAAATCACAAGACTACTTCATCTCTACAGATCTGTTTCATGAGGGGTTCCCTCAATCATCAGGAGATGATTGAGGGAACCCCTCATGAAACAGATCTGTAGAGATGAAGTAGTCTTGTGATTTTTTCCCACACCTACATATTGCGCTCTACCACGGTATCGAGCACTATTCTCCGGACAATCCAATCAAGACATATATATATATGTATGTATATATATATATATATGTATACATATATAGATACATATATATATATATATATATATATATATATATATATATATATATATACTGTATACTGGAAGGTTGTTAAATAATGCTGAGATGGAACATCATGTTTTGTCATTCTAAACTAACGTGTCTACTTCTGAATACATCATCATTTCCTCTTTGTCTGTCCTTCAACCAGCCATGAAGTCCGACCGTAAGCGCCTGAAGGCGGAAAAGGCAGACCTGGTGAACCAGATGCAGCAACTTTATTCCACGCTGGAGAGCCGTGAGGAGCAACTTCGCGATTTCATACGCAATTACGACCAGCACAGAAAAGTATGACACAACTTATGAACCAGGTTTTTCCTTTAATATTAGGTCCCTGTCTGTTTCTCTGCAACATGATATGTGAACGCTCAATTACAATTATTTTTATTAAGCTCAATTACAATTATTTTTATTAAGAGGCAAGTGTTTCCTCAGAAGAACAAAACGATCTTACAGTATTCGGTCGCAGAAATTTTTAAATATCTGACTTTTTCTGCTTAAAACCAGGGAGACATGTTTTCTTTTTCATTAAGGGGCCACGTTGCCTTTATGGCCGCTCTCCCAGGTTAGCTTGGCACAGTGACTATGTTTAATGTATAATCTCCTTTACATATAGTTAAACAATTTCCTTTGCATTTGATGTTTTGTCTTTTCTTGTTGTTACATACAAATTGGTGGATGGCATACTTGCTATTGAAATCATAAGTCAGGGTAACAAGCATTTTATTACAACAAAAAATGTTTGGAATATATATGTTAATAAAAACCTTTGCACGAAGGTCTGCGTACTGAAAAGTACAAGTATGCGAGGGCAATTTTGATATAGTACAATTTTTTTCATAAAGACATGCTAAAAACTAGGGCTGTCAAACTTGGGGAACCACATGTCTTGATACGATTCTTGGGGATAACGATTCGATTCAGAATCAATTTTAGATTCAAAACGATTGTCGATTCAAAATCAATGCTTTTTTAATAACATTGGTTGGCAGTTCTCTGATAAACTACATTCCTCCATAAATTAGATAGAAGCTCTGTTACATTTTTTTTATATTTCTGAAAAGAAAACTGGTTTTGTCTAATGAAATTCTACCCAAACATTTAATAAAGTGTAATACAAGTAAGGCAATAAGACAAGTAACCCATATTTCTCTTTTCTGAAGTAAATCTGTACAGCAGATATAGGCATCTACATCAACGATTTGATTTGACACACAAAATCAAAATTTATACACACATCTATATATATATATATATATATATATATATATATATTTATCTCGTCGGCGATCACTTGAAACAAGTATGATTGTCCTCCTGTTGGTGGAATTGTCTTCGGTAAAATGCCTGTGAGTGGAATTTTTTAAAGTGGGGAGACTGGTGCACAGACAGCCACCACACTGTCCTTGACAAAGAGAAGGCCAGGGTCCAATGACATGGAGACCAAGACAATTGGGGACCCATCTTTGCAGCAGCCTTCTCTCCGCCCACTCCGCCGTTGAGATAATGTATATATATATATATATATATATATATATATATATATATATATATATATATATATATATATATATATATATATATATATATATATATATATACATATATATACACATACCAGAATGAAAATCATAAGCTCCAAGTCCGAGTCCATGGTTCTCGCCCGGAAAAGGGTGGAATGCCATCTCCGGGTTGGGGAGGAGACCCTGCCCCAAGTAGAGGAGTTCAAGTACCTAGGAGTCTTGTTCACGAGTGAGGGAAGAGTGGATCGTGAGATCGACAGGCGGATCGCTGCGGCGTCTTCAGTAATGCGGACGTTGTACCGATCCGTTGTGGTGAAGAAGGAGCTGAGCCGGAAGGCAAAGCTCGCAATTGACCGGTCAATCTACGTTTCCATCCTCACCTATGGTCATGAGCTGTGGGTCATGACCGAAAGGACAAGATCACGGGTACAAGCGGCCAAAATGAGTTTCCTCCGCCGTGTGGCGGGGCTCTCCCTTAGAGATAGGGTGAGAAGCTCTGCCATCCGGGAGGAACTCAAAGTAAAGCCGCTGCTCCTCCACATCGAGAGGAGCCAGATAAGGTGGTTCGGGAATCTGGTCAGGATGCCACCCGAACGCCTCCCTAGGGAGGTGTTTAGGGCACGTCCAACCGGTAGGAGGCCACGGGGAAGACCCAGGACACGTTGGGAAGACTATGTCTCCCGGCTGGCCTGGGAACGCCTCGGGATCACCTGGGAAGAGCTGGACGAAGTGGCTGGGGAGAGGGAAGTCTTGGTTTCTCTGCTTAGGCTGCTGCCCCCGCAATCTGACGTTGGATAAGCGGAAGAAGATGGATGGATGGATGGGTATATATATGTGTGGGTGTGTGTGTGCGTGTACATTTTTTTCATCGATTTTGGATTTATGTATTCTTTTTATTGATTAAGAATCCTTTGAATCACGATTCATATAAAAATCTTTTTTTTTCTTTTTTTTTGGCGCCCCTTCTTAAAACAGACACTGCCTCTATATTTAAAGACAGACCATAGTGTCAGCTTTGTGTAAAGGTGACCAAAGTGCACAATTAATAATCATTACAGGGGTGAAAAAAATAAAATTAGAACAGTACAAATTTTTAAGAAAAAAAGAGCAAAAAAACTTAATGTAATGATAAAAAGCCAAAAGTTTGATGATTAGAAATATTAATACACTGTCACTTATAACACAAAGCTGATTCTATGTCTTTAAATATATACATATATGCTTTTTTTATGAACAAAATAAAACCATTTCAAAACGGCCCCCACATACTGTGAACGTTTCAGTTTGCGACCGATGGTGGAAGAAGTCTGTACTATCAAATTGTCAACTTTTTTCTCATCAGATCACGATTTTTTTTTTTTTTTAACAATCTTACTGTTTTTTTTTTTTTTTATCCAAAAATATGCTGCGGGCCAACAAAACTGGAGCTGCAGGCCACACTATTGACACCCCTTTGTCAACAGTGTTTTTTCCACGCTCAGATCATTCTCGTTCTGTCAAAATCGGAAAAACGAATATGGTTAGTAAGAACATTTCCAGGCTTGCACGGCCCACATAAAACAATGTGGCGGCCCACATCTGGCCCTCGTGCCTTGAATTTGACACCTGTCCATTAGCATCCAGTCATAAAGTGCCATCTTCCATTGGTATCCGAGATAGCTCTGATAACAAACAGCATCACGGTCATCACCTCGGCGATAACATCGCTCGGCAAAGATGCACCTCTTGAATGATTTGTGTTTTTTTCTTTGTGAGGTTTGCATCAACTTCAGGCTCTAGTCTGTCTCCACTAGGAGAGCGAGGATGCGGTGAAAGCTCTGGCCAAAGAGAAAGACATGCTGGAGAGAGAGAAGTGGGACCTGCGGCGACAAACCAAGGAAGCCACAGAGCACACGGGGATTCTTCGCACTCAGCTCGACCTCAAGGAAAACCGCATCAAGGAGCTGGAAGCTGAACTGGCGATGGTGAGATGTGGATAGAGGATATTGAAACTTCTTATTAACACACAGTATTATACAAAACAATGGTACCTTGGATGATTGGATACAACTTTTATGATGTTGCAAGCAAAAATTCGGGTTACGAGCCTCCCCGCCGTTGGTGCGCTGAACCTCGTAAGATCGGACCAAAAAACAAAAGGCATTGGAAAGAAAAAGGGCATTTTAATCATTGAATTAAAGAAAGACATCACCAAAAACCAAACAACTGTGTAGTGAAATAGGCGAAGCAGTTGGAGCGTAATACTGAAGAAAATGAGTCAATAACGCCATTAGAAAAATATTCAAACAATGGACATTAATGCATGAAAATTTTTGAAAGGCTGCTAATGGTGTGCTTGACACACAAGAAGCTCGAAAGACATACCATAAAAGTGCGGTCTTGAGGGTAAATGCTGTACATGATTATTACTTCATAGCACTTCTGTAATTGTTAAACCATTATATTTCACCATTATACCGGTATAGCTCGGTTGGTAGAGTGGCCGTGCCAGCAACTTAAGGGTTTCAGGTTCGATCCCCCCTTACACCATTGTGGTCACTGCTGTTGTGTCGTCGGGCAAGACACTTTACCCACCTGCTCCCAGTGTCACCCACACTGGTTTAAAGGTAACTTAGATATTGGGTTTTCACCATGTAAAAGTGATTTGAGTCACTAGAGAAAAGTGCTATATAAATATAATTCACTTAAATTTCTTTTTTGTTAAAGGCTACTGTAGTTGTTTGTACTATGTTCTATTGTATTGTCCTTCTTATGATATTTATGTATTTTAAAAAATTAAATAAATAATGACTACATTTTAAAATTCAGTTTAATTCATTTAAATGGGTGACGCTGTTCTAAAAAGAAAACTAACTTTTAAATAAGAAATATTACTATTACAAAACAAAAGAAAGTACCAATAACAACAATGGTAGTTTTACAAAGTAAAGTAATGATGGAGCGTAATACTGAAACAAAAGAAGTCAATAACGCCAGCTAAGGCCATTAAAATAATATTTAAACGACGGACATTTATGCATGAAAATTTTGAAAAGCTGCTAATGGTGTGCTTCACGGAGAAGAAGCTCGAAGGAGATAACATAAAAGTGCACTCTCTGAGGTAAATCCTGTACATTATTATTACTTTATAAAACTACTGTTGTTGTTTGTACTATGTTTTGTTGTATTATCCTTCTTATGATATGTATGTACATTTGATTTCTTTTTTAAAGGCTACAAGTTAAAATTATTTTGTTTTGTTTTTTAAATCAAAACAAACGTTTAGATAATATTTTTATTATTATTAAAAAACAATAAAAAGTACCACTAACAACTACAATAGTTTTACAAAGTAAAGTACTGATCATGTACAGTAGTTACCTTGGAGAATGGACTCCTACGGTGTCTCCTTTCAGCTGCTTCATAGTCAAACACACGATCAGCAGCTTTAACATATTTTAATGGATACATGTAGAACCGGAATCAGAATAGATTTTTTTTTATTGCCATTGTTTGAGAACGGGTTCACAAACTAGGAATTTTACTTGGCGCGTAGGTCGCTTATATGTTAGTTCAATAGTCATGACTGGCGTTAGACTCCTTCTGCTTCAGTGATACGCTCGTACAGCATTGTTTTGATGATCTATTTCTTTGATCCAATGAATATCAATCTGTTTTTTCTTCCCACACAAAATTATGTCTCTCTCTAGCTATAAGCTAGAGCAGGGGTCGGGAACCTTTTTGGCTGAGAGAGCCATGAAAGCCAAATATTTTAAAAACGTATTTCCGTGAGAGCCATATTATATTTTGGTAATACTTTGATATGGGAAACATATTCACCTTTAATTAGTTGCTTATTAACATGCAAATTCGTAACATATTGGCTCTTAATTAGTCATTTTTAAGTACTTTTTAATGCCTTTTTCTGCATGGCCTTATTTTACAAGCAATAAGCCATTAACTAAGAGTCTTCCCTTATAACCTCAGAATTATTGCTTATTAGTAACCCTAACCCTTACATGGTCCCCTAGTGTCCAAATAACTCTTAAGTCTTTGTTACTTAGAATATGTTCCCCATACTAAAGTGTTACAATATTTTTTAACACTGATTACAACTAAATGTGCGCATTTTTAAGTTAGATTAAAATTTTTAGAGTATAATAAGTCTCTTATTCTTTTTAATAGCATTGTTTTTTTGAAGCTAACAAATAATAAATGAAATACTTCTTACCATTACTGCGACTTTTTGGATTGATGGAATAAAATGCATGAGAATGTTTTTAATTTTGAACGTTATTTTTAACCCTGTGATTACCGGAATCATTTATTACTTATCGTGTTAAGCAATGTCAGCTAAGATTTATCTGAGAGCCAGAAGCAGTCATCAAAAGAGCCACATCTGGCTCTAGAGCCGCAGGTTCCCTACCCCTGAGCTAGAGAGAGGTGGGATCTTACTTAGACTTAGACTTAGACTTAGACTAAGACTTCCTTTTACTGTTATTCAAATGTGAACTTTACAGTACAGATAAGAACATAATTTTGTTGCATTAGCTCATGGTAGTGCAGCATAAAAGAGCAAGAAGGTGCAAATATAAATAAATAGATTACTGTAAAGATAAATATATTGCACTTTTGCATATGCACCCACGTTTATGGATGTATGTTGTATTGTCTTTATATTCCAGCGAGTTAATCCATTTTGGGGGGAATTGAGGGCATTATTATGATGCGTTCAAGAGTCTTACGGCCTGAGGGAAGAAGCTGTTACAGAACCTGTAGGTTCTGCTACAGAGGCTGCAGAACCTCTTTCGAGAGTCCAGCAGTCAAAACAGACCTACATGGGGGTGAGAGGAGTCTCTACAAATTTTCTCAGCCCTGGTCAGGCAGCGGCTTTTTGCGATCTCCTGGAAAGGGGGAAGAGGAGTCCTGATGATATTTTCCGCCATCCTCACCGCTCTCTGCAGAGACTTCCAGTCTGAGGCACTGTGTGCTCCAGTCCAGACAGACGGGGTTCACTGTGACATTTGTTTGGCCAACTCACGGGGGTAATGCGTGTTACTCAAATATTTGCTTGCAACCTAAAGCATAGCAATTAGCCAAGAGACAAAACACTCTCAAGATGAGGTATCACCATATCATTAAGTCGAGCACAATGATCTGCCAAGACAAACCAATCTTAGTTTGGCACCCTCGACACCAGCCCTGGGCAAAATAAGGCCCAGGGGCCGCACACGGCCCGTTGAGCTTTTCAATCTGGCCCGCCGGACATTTCCAAATAGTTGTTTTAGATGTTTAAGATGGAAAGTGTATCTGCCATTATGATGTGCAGTGATGTTTTCTACCGACCGGAAGTCTTCAACTATTCTAAGTCTTTTAATGCTTGGAATCTGCATCATATACTAGTTACTATGGTCATTTAATTAGTTACTATGGTCATCTAATTAGTTACTATGGTCACTGTGAGATATCTCGGATTGTAGGTAAGGTTTTTTTCACAGTTTGTTGCATTTTGGTTGTGTTTCGGTTGATTGTAAAATATTTTGTCAATATTCAGTGTTTTATCATTAATTTTTAATATTGTAAATCCAACATTCTTTATTTTCATGTAAATTTTGTGTGTCTCATTCAGTAAAAAATAATTCAAATTCCATTCCTTTTTTTAAGGCGTTCTGTCATAACGTTTTTAGCTTTCAATCATTATTGGGAGGTTTTGTATTATTGTTTCAAAAATAGATATACTGGCCCCCAGACACACTTTTTTATCTAAATCTTCCCCCCCAAGTAAAATAATTGCCTAGGCCTGCTCTATACTCTGCGGATATACCCAATTAATTATAATCATCAATGCTAATTCATAATTTACAGGAAAACTATTTTTTTCTGAATTTTCTAAATATATTAAAGTAAGAACAGATACCTTTTATGGGTTAGGCCATATTTTAAGTGCATTGTTAGCATTCTTAATAGCTATAGGAGTGTAAAAATAGGTTTGCCACTCTTATATTGATGCATGTATTGATAGCTGTGTGGCGATGTCCATATAGCGAGGGTGAAAATGTAGAAATCAATAAACCACTTTACCTTTTAACTGTTGCGTATTGAACCGGCGGGGAGTTAGCGCTAGCTGCTAACTTTAGCAGGCAACCCCACTCCACCTCATGCTAATGCTGGTCAATTGTTGGTAACCACAATACAATGTTATGAATATTTGTCACAGTTTTTTTTGGGGGGGGAAATAAGTACATTAAGTAATTCAACATGCCGTCCCGGCCTCGCTAACGTCTCCAACCCCCCCTTCAGATGAGTAACTGTGTCAATCAAAGAATGGAGTACCGGGTGTTTGAGCGCATCGGGGACAGGGACGTCTCTCCTAGGGTCATGGCGGTAAGACGAAGACCCCCCGAGCTTGGACTTTTAATGATTCCTAACCCCCTCCCCTGATCCCTTGATTGTTACCTCCTAAAGCTCCTCCTCAGATGCACGTGTTTGACTAATCTCAAGGCTTACCCAGATCGAACCCACTCAATGATCCCCGAGTTCCCCCCCCGTGTGATTTATGTGCTCCGGCGAGAGTGTCAATATTCAAACTGCTAATGAAAGGATGTGATTCCACGTTGATTTGCATGTCAGACCCCGGGTGATTGATGACTGTTTATCCGTTGTAATGAAGTTGTGACTGCCAGCTTACACGGACACAAAAAACAACACTCTACGCCTGTTTGAATACTGACAAAACGTATCGTTGATGAAAATGTGTTGTCTTAAAGGCCTACTGAAATGAGATTTTCTTATTTAAACGGGGATAGCAGGTCCTTTCTATGTGTCATACTTGATCATTTTGCGATATTGCCATATTTTTGGTGAAAGGATTTAGTAGAGAACATCGACGGTAAAGTTTGCAACTTTTGGTCACTAATAAAAAAGCCTTGCCTTTACCGGAAGTATGTGCGCATGACGTCACCAGTGTGAGGGCTCCTCACATCCTCACATTGTCTATATTGTGAGCCACCAGCAGTAAGCGCAATTCAGACCGAGAAAGCGACAATTTCCCCATTAATTTGAGCGAGGATGAAAGATTTGTGGATGAGGATATTGATAGTGAAGGACTAGAAAAAAATAAAAAATAAAAAGTAACGGCTCCGGGCGGCAGCAGTGTGAGCGTTTCAGATGTAATTAGACACATTTACTAGGATAATTCTGGAAGATCCCTTATCTGCTTATTGTTTTAATAGTGTTTTAGTGAGATTGTGAAGACATACCTCTAAGTCGGATGGCTGCGGTCAACACACCAGTGTCTCTGAGAGAAGTCGAGGAGCCAAGCTCACAGCTGCCTTTTTTGACAGCTACTGCAGGAGGACGCATAATCCACTGATGTCTCCGGTAAGATATATATTACAATTTTCCCATCCAAAAACATGCTGGTTGACGTAGAGAAACATGTTCGCTTGACCGCTCTGTGTTAAAAACAAAGAAACACCGGCTGTGTCTCGGTGCTAAAGACAGCTGCAATCCACCGCTTTCCACCAACAGCATTGTTCTTTATAGTCTCCATTATTAATTGAACAAATTGCAAAAGATTCAGCAACACAGATGTCCAAATTACTGTGTAATTATGCGATGAAAAGAAATTACTTTTAGCCGTGTGTGGTGCTGAGATAATATGTCCCTTCCAACCAATAACGTCACAAACACCCGTCATCATACGCGTCATCATTCTGCGACGTTTTCAACAAGAAACTCCGCGGGAAATTTAAAATTTTAATTTAGTGAACTAAAAATGCCGTATTGGCATGTGTTGCAATGTTAATATTTCATCATTGATATATAAACTATCAGACTGCGTGGTGGGTAGTAGTGGGTTTCAGTAGGGCTTTAAGGCCATGCCAGTGATTCTCAAACTGACGGACATGGGCTCCATCTGGTGGTACAACAAATAATCACTTATTTGCATACGCAACACAGTGTTGGATACAGTGTCCAAAAATAAGACCTTTGCCTTGTTTTTAATGAATACTTACCTACTACGCTACCATATTTGAATGTTTATGGGGGTGCTGGCGGGGTTAAGTGTTTTCTGAGGTGGTACTTGCTGAGAAAAGTTTGAGAACCACTGGGCTATGATTTGTTATACAACTTGTAAGAAATAAAACACATAGTAAGAAATAAAACACCATACGGTAAATGGTAGAGATGTCCAGTAATGGCTTTTTTGCCGATATCCGATATTCCGATATCGTCCAACTCTTAATTACTGATTACGATATCAACCGATACCGATATATATACAATCGTGGAATTAACACATTAGTATGCCTAATTCTGTTGTGATGCCCTGCGGGATGCATTAAACAATGTAAAAAAAGTTTTCCAAAATAAAGCAACTCAAGTTATGGGAAAAAAAGGTCCAACATGGCACTGCCATATTTATTATTGAAGTCACAAACTGCATTATTTTTTTTTAACATGTCTCAAAACAGCAGCTTGGAATTGGGGACATGCTCTCCCTGAGATGATCCTGATACCCACTACAACTATGGGAAATACTTCACTTTGACTCTCACAAAGTGCATTATTTATTTATTTATTTTTTAAACGTGTAAACAACAGCAACAAAACCAATGAAGGCACACAGCTTCAGTCCAGAGTATACTAGAGTAATAGAGTTAACAATAATATAGTCCTCTATTAGTGCAAGACTGCCTTGCATACTGTATAACAGGAAATTATAAACTGCTCTAACGTATTCGTATGAGTAACGAAAATGTGCTGCAAGCCAGTGGTGAGTGCTTGAAGGGGCCTACCAGTCAGCCAGAGCTTCTGAAATGCTGCGTTGAGACAGGGCATCTTTGTTCAGGGCACCTCTTGGGGCAGTTTTTGTTGTATTTTAGTTTTTTCTTGGTGGAGTCTTTAAGCGACAACTGTGTGGTACTACTTTTTTTCAGTGTTTGCGTTTCATCCATCTTCCGCTTGTATTCATCGTGTATCTCCTTATAATTCTTGAAGAGGTGGGAGATCAAATTTCCACCACATTATCTTCTTCTGGATGAGTAATGACACCCGACCGAGTTCAGTTCAAAACTTGGGAGACAAACATTTTTGCAATACATTTCTCAAAACACTAGAGCGCTTCCGTTCTATCGAGGAACTTGGACCACTGTAAACACATTGGCTGATCCTTGCATTGACATTTTAACCTTGCTTGATTTATTGAGACATGTATTAGTAGATCGCACAGTACAGTACATATTCCGTACAATTGACCACTAAATGGTAACACACACAAAAAATGTTCAACTTGTTTTAGTCAGGGTCCACGTTAATCAATTCATGCTAGCAATCACTGAGGTCTAAACTTGTGATTTACACAACCGAGGTGATCCTCAAGGTAGGGATGGGTGATATATCGAGTTTGTAAGATGTATCGATATATTTAAAAAAAAAATATGAATTAAGAAAATATTGTAATATCGATATAACTTTTTTCACGTTCAAGTTGCGATTTCCGTAGCTTAGTTATTTGTAGACCCATGTGGCGGTTAGCTAAGCCAAATGCTACAAAAGACGCAAGAGGGAGAAGACAAAGAGAACTGGACTAATGCAACTCCACGGGAAGGGGAAAAAATATACGGAAAAAAACAATGATTGGTTGGTTTACGTATAAGAAAATCCAAGATTGGTTAGTTGTTTACTATGATGAGTCACGATTGGTTAAGAATAGGGCAAACCATTAGGGACAGGCCAATCAGAGGTAAGATAGGGCGGGTCATCGAACCAGGAACGGAATTCACAACAGACTTAGAGTTAGACAAACTTTATTGATCCACAAGGGAAATTGTTTCACACAGTTACAAAGGTTGGAAAGTGTAAGGATGGAAAATTTAATACAGGTATAAAGTAGACAAAAAATGTACCGCACATCCCAAATGACGATGAGAGAGTCAGAGAAGAGAGAATATTCAATCGAAATTTATGCAGAAATGAGGAAGATCATAACCGCACAATTAGGTAAAGTCACTTACTTGGCGTTGACAACTTCCAGTAGGACCACAAAACCATACGTGTGTGACAGTCCATTACATTGTCGACTGAGAATTAAAAAGTGCCTGCCTGCAAAAGTATTTTTTATCTGAGTTTGATACGTATTGTATTGTTTGCACAGCTATGTTGTTCATCATAGGTTTAGTTTATTATTTCTTCGGTCAGTGGTCAACAAAATAAACAAACAGTGTTCCATAAACAAAACAGTTGTACATTCATGAATTGAAAATATTGCAGACCGAAAGGGTTTAGGCTGAATTTGAAAACTTATCGCGCCTAACCCTATAGACAATGTCAAATACAAGAAGAGCTTCCAAAAAATATAAAATTTCCTTTGCACAACAAATTATAAATACACATATCGACATATCGAGATATACTTTTTTGTCCACATCGCCCATTCCTACCTCAAGGTACCCCGTTAAGTCGTTTCCTTTATGGCAACGCATTCTGTAGTCATTTATTCAACTTCTCAAGTCGTACTAGTTGTGTTCCTCAAAGTTCCATTTTAGGTCCCCTCTTTTTCACCATGTGGCATATTCAACTGGTAGTCCGCGAGTTCAGTTCAAAAATCTTGATTCAGACTCACATTTTTGCAGAAGATTCCTAAAAACATGAGAGTGCTGTCATAGAGAGGATGTTTGACTAGATTTTTTGCAGAAGGTTTTTAAAAAAATCAGAGCGCTCCTGTGACTCTGACAATATAAATAGACCATAATCTAATGTCTACTGTAGAGCAACCTTTTTCAACACTGGTGTGCCGTGAGATACAGTGTAGTGTGCCGTGGCAGATAATGTAATTCCACCTAATTGGGTTAAAAATATGTTTTGCAAATCAGTATTTATGATCCGCAAATAATGTGCCAATGTTGAGTGTCTGTGCTGTCTAGAGCTCAGCAGAGTAACCGTGTAATACTCATCCAATATCAGTAGGTGGCAGCAGGTTTTGCTTTGTCGTGATCACAATGTGCAGACGACAGCGGTAGGCAGTGTGTAGGTAAAAAATTATCTAATGCTTGAACCAAAAATAAACAAAAGCCGAGTCCAGCTAAGAAAAGGCATTGAAGCTTAGGGAAGGCTATGCAAAACTAAAAGTGAACTGGCTACAAAGCAAACAAAAACTGAATGCTGGACGACAGCAAAGACTTACATCGGTGGAGTAAAGAAGGCCTCCACAAAGTACGTACGTACATGACATAATAATCAACGATATCCACACAAAGAACTGAAATAGTCTTGATTAATAAAACAAAGCAGGTGCGGGGAATAGCACTCATGGAATAAATTAGACTACAACAGGAAAATACCAACAAGAAAGATAAGAACTAAAACACAACACACAGGAAAACACCAAAAAACTCTAAATACGTTGCTGTGTGATGTGACAGGTGGTGGCGCTGCACACCTACTTTGAGACAAGACCTGTACTGATGCATACTTGGTTATGGTTTGAATTCATTTCCAACAATTGTGAGAACATTTTTTTATTGTCAATATCAGCTGCTGAGTTTCACTTTTTTTATGTTGTCTGCTGGTGGTGTGCCTGTGGATTTTTTTAAATGAAAAAAAATGCGCCTTGGCTCAGAAAAGTTTGAAAAACACTGCTGTAGAGGTTACTGGTTCTATGGAAAATACAAAATAATACTAAAAATGCATGCAGAAGTCCGTCCCCAAGGTCATTAGCTTTCTGTAAATGTGGTCCTCGAAACTATTTATTATAATCCACACTCACCCAACATGGACATGTTCTCCGACTAATGCCTTTCTCTCCGCCCTCTCCCAAGGCCAAACAGTCGTTAGCCACCCTGACCAAGGATGTGCCTAAACGTCACTCGCTGGCAATGCCACCGGAAACGGTTGTCAACGGCAACAACCAGGAGTGGGTGATGCAGGCGGACCTCCCCCTCACTGCCGCCATCAGACAGAGTCAGCAGACGCTCTACGTTCACACGGGACATCCCACCGACAGACAAGGTAGGAGAACGGGATGGCACCCCTCCTCTGGTGCCGTTAGCCATCAATCAATCCGTTTCAAGCAACATTTTGTCACAGAATCTTTTATTTAGATAAAAAAAACTAACAAATCGCTAATACTTCACTAAAAAATGCCTGTTTAAAACATATACCCAGACAAGGAGAAGAAAACGGTTGCTCATTGTGTTGCTATGGGTTGCACTGCTGAATGCACACTGTTGCCTGGCAACTGCTGATGATGGCAAATAATTTCAGTCTCTTGATTTCAATTCTGATTTCTCTATTCATAGAGCGCTAAAAAAATTAAAAAAATAAAATATAAATCCCCAATTTCTTCCATTCATTTTAGAAGCCTACCTGTGAATATTAAGCCGTTTTCCCCCCCTTTTTGTTTAGTCGCTGCCGTGCGGTTGAGTCCAAACCACTCGCGTCAGCCATCCATCATCAGCGACGCCTCGGCAGTGGATGGAGACAGGTCGTCCACGCCGAGTGACATCAACTCTCCCCGCCATCGGACTCACTCTCTCTGCAACGTAAGGCGCTGCCCAACGACCCCCCCTACAACCCCCACAGATGCCGTCTGTGTGCTCATTCTTGAGTTTGAGTTTATTTGGAACATGCATGCACACAACATGATACGTCACATTTTCCAGTTTCTCTTTTCAACATGTTGGAAAAGGTGTAGGAAGAAGTGGAGCTTATTTAATCCTACCCCTTTTCTTTTACATAACGGTTGCTAAAACTTTTGTTCACTTCCTGTTATCAATTTATTCACAATATACTTCAGTGGTTCTCAAATGGGGGTACGTGTACCCCTGGGGGTACTTGAAGTTATGCCGAGGGGTACTTGAGATTTTTTTTAAATATTCTAAAAATAGCAACAATTCAAAAATCTTTTATAAATATATTTATTGAATAATACTTCAAGAAAATATGAATGTAAGTTCATAAACTGTGAAAAATAATGCATTATTCAGGGTTGACAGCTAGATTTTTTGTGGACATGTTCCATAAATACTGACGTTAAAGATTTCAGTTTTTGTGAAGAAATGTTTAGAATGAAGTTCATGAATCCAGATGGATCTCTATTACAATCCCCAAAGAGGGCACTTTCATGTGTAGAAATCTTTATTTATAATTGAATCACTTGTTTATTTTTTAACAAGTTTTTAGTTGTTTTTATATCTGTTTTTCCAAATAGTTCAAGAAAGACCACTACAAATGAGCAATATTTTGCACTGTTGTACAATTTAATAAATCAGACACTGATGACGTGTATTTTACATCTTTATCTCTTTTTTTTTTTTTTTTACCAAAAATGCTTTGCTCTGATTAGGGGGTACTTCAATTAAAAAAATGTTCAAAGGGGGTACATCACTGAAAAAAGGTTGAGAACCACTGATATACTCCATAAGTGATCACTATAAAAATAAATAAATAAATAATTAATACTCCGTGAAGTAAGTTACATTTCATATGGTGAGTTGAGTAAGATTATTTTGAAAATGAATGGATAGATGTTTATCATGGTTTTTATTCTTTGTACTTTGTTAACACTTTAAGTTTGAAGAGTTTCTTAAAGTGGATCATATTAGTACATTGTTTGATTGCATTGCTTAATTCATTCCATAATTTGATTCCACTTACAGATATACTGAAGGTCTAAGTGTTGTTCGAGCATACAAATGTTTTAAATATTTTTTTTTCTCCAATGATATATTTCTCCTCTTTTGTTGAGAATAATTGTTTTATATTCTTGGGTAGCAGGTTATAGTTTGCTTTGTGTATAATTTTAGCTGTTTGCAAATTCACTATGTCGTGGAATTTCAGTATTTTTGATTTAATAAATAAAGGGTTTGTTTGTTCTCTATATCCAACATTATGTATTATTGTAATTTATCTTTTTTGGAACACAGTTAATGAATGAGGAGTACTTTTGTAGTTATGTCCCCATATTTCTGCACAATAACTCAGATATGGTAACACTAGCGAGCAGTAGAGAATATGAAGGGATTCTTGGTCTAGAACGTGTGTAAAACTCTGGCCCACAGGCCAAATTTGGCCCGCCGTGTAATTTCATTTGGCCCTTGAGGCAGTATGAAATTAACATTAGAGCTGCCCCGCCGGTGGCCGCTGTAACACCGCATTCACCACTAATACTAATACTTGTCAGCCCTCCAGATTTTCCCGGACTCCCAAATTTCAGTGCCCCTCCCGAAAATCTCCCGGTGTAATCATTCTCCCGAATTTCTCCCCATTTCTACCCGGACAACAATATTGGGGGCGTGCATTAACGGCACTGCCTTTAGCGTCCTCTACAACCTGTCGTCACGTCCGCTTTTCCTACATAGAAATAGTGTGCCAACCCAGTCACATAATATATGCGGCTTTTACACACACACGCACACAAGTGAATGCAACGCATACTTGTTCAACAGCAATACAGGTCACACTGAGGGTGGCCGTATAAACAATTTAACAATCTTACAAATATGCACCACACTGTGAACCCACACCAAACAAGAATAACAAACACATTTTGGGAGAACATCTGCACCGTAACACAACATAAACACAACAGAACAAATACCCAGAACTCCTTGCAGCACTAACTCTTCCGGGACGCTACAATATCCCCCCCCCATCCCCCCAGCAATAATTAATGTTTTACTCATGCACTTTCTCTTGTTACTTCAAGGCTTGAATGTTTGATTAATTTGTCATTGTTATTTTATTTGCAAATTTATTATTAGCCTGTGGAAAAAGTTTATTTTGATATTTATCTCAGAGGGCTGCAAATAGAAAAGAGGCATTCAATTTTTATTTAAATTTTATTTGCTATGCCATTGATATTTTTTAATGATTATTATTTAAAACTCGATTTTACATGTCACTATAACGTTATATAAGCCTTGCTTGTTCAATATTCAATGGAAAACTTGTTTGGGTCCATATTAAAAGGTTAATTTGTTCAACTTTGGCACGTGGCTCTGTTCAGTTTTAAATTTTGGCCCACTCTGTATTTGAGTTTGATACCCTTGGTCTAGAACATGTTTTGCTTTATTCATTATTGACGTGTTTCTTGCTACTTTATGTTGTATATATTTTTACAAGAGATTTCCAGTTCAATTAATCATCAATCATTATACCTAGAAATGTGCTTTCATTTATTCTTTCAATTTCTATTCAGTCTATTTGTATTTGTGTTTGACTTTCTCTTCTACTGTTACCAAATAGCATTATTTTAGTTTTACTGAGATTCAATGATAGTCTGTTTTTGTCAAACCTAACTCTAAAGCTGCCTCTTGTGTGCTTGTAAGCATCTTCACCAAGCCGAACAGTTTACTCTACTACCATTTCCGAAAACCTAATACCCTATGGTCCTGAATATGAGATGACTCTGAATAAGACATATTTTCAAGACCTGTTTGTAATATCAGTGAAATCCTTTTAAATTGACCCATGTGATGTCTTCCCGGAAGTACGAAATAGTGATGGTCAACCAAGCCAAGATGGCTGTTGTGCAGCAAACTATCTGAGTATACAAGGTGCCAGATCCTTGTCGTTGGCTGAGCTCCACACAGGGATCTGGGCTTGGGGGCAATACAAACTCCTTCAAGATAGCAAAAAAAATGAACCAATCAGGACCGCCGGGCGGGATTTTAGGTTCGCTCCCGGCCTATTGACATCCAAATCACTGCCGTTGTGTCCTTGGGCATGACACCTCACCCTTTCCCCCAATGCCTCTCACACTGGTGAATGAATGATGAACGGTGGTGGTCGGAGGGACCGTAGGCGCGAACTGACAGCCACCCTTCCGTCAGTCTACCCCAAGGCAGCTGTGGCGACAAATGTAGCTTACCACCACCAAGTGTGAATGAATGACGGCTTGTCACTTCTCTGTGAAGCGCCTTGAATGTTTAGAAAAAGAGCTATATAAAATCGAATCCATTATTATTATCATTATTATTATTATTATTATTATTATTAAAAGTTGAACAAAGAACGTTTCGTTCTGTCGTCATCCAATATGTCGGCTGTTCTGTTTTGGATTTCCCAGCGGCGCTCTCATCAGCGTCACGGGTTCATTTCGATGTGAGTGGTTGAAGATGCTCGTCATTCAAGATAACGGACAAGCGGTTTATCCAATCCAATACAATGATTTTTTTACAAGGCCCCGCCTTCTGAAATACATCTTTTATTGAGAAGTCCCAGATCCTTGTGTGGAGCTCAGCGAACTACAAGGATCTGGCAAGAGTTGGGTTACAAGGGGCCTGGATCTTCCCCCAAAAAGCAGATACAAGGAAACAAGTCGGCACAAAGGTAATTTGAAATTTGGACTTGTCAGACCACAGAACACTTTGTCACTTTGCATTAGTCCACCTTAGAAGAACTCAGGCCAAGCGAAGCTGTCAGTGTTTCTGGGTGTTGTTGATAAAAGGCTTTCGCTTTACATTGCATTTTAACTTGCACTTACAGACTGTAACTGTAGTTACTGACAGTTTTCTGGTGTTCCTGAGCCCATGTGGTGATATCCTTTACACAATGATGTCAGTTTTGGATGCAGTACCGCCTGAGGGATCGAAGGTCACAGCTTTGCCACTTACTATACGTGCAGTGATTTCTCCTGATTCTAGGATAGGATAGGATAGGATTAGATAGGTATTTATTGTCATTGCAACATGTACAACAAAACTATATTTCAGCACAAACCCTTTCAAGATTAGACAAATAAACAGTGTACAGGGTTACAGAACAGGAACGCTGATGGTGTCGCTACGAGGCGCCCCGTAAAAGGTGGGAAAAAGGTAAAACACTGGGGAAGAAAATGAGTTAAAAAAAATACAATCTAGATTGGGCTCCTGAAGGGGTCCAGTCTGTAGTGGGAAAAAAACCTCCATGCCATGCACACATAAACATGTTACATTTTAATCACGACAACTCGCAATGGGGAGGGGCCTGGAGGTCGACTGGTGGTATGAAGCACTGCCAGCCGTCCATTACCTCAAAGGGGAATCAAGCGGTGGTGAAGGCGTGGGGTGGGGGAGGGTGGGTGTGTGAATATGCCCATTGTTTTGGGTGTGTCGGTGTAGTGTCCGTAGGCCTGGGGCTGTTTTGCATGCAAGCAAAAGTTCGACTCCAGGTGTCCTTCAGGAGGGAGGGAGGTCAAAAGTGTCCATCATTGTGGTGTCCTCGGGGGATGTTTTCAGAACAGCCTGCTCCTGTTGTTGCAGCGTCAAGGCCATTCGAGGGAGTCAAATCGTAGATTAGGATTTTTGTTTTTCCGTGAGCAGACATTACAAAGGCTTGTCTGTTCTATTTGTGCATGCTGGCTCTCATATCCAATTTTCCCTTCTTTTTTTTTTCTCTGAACCTTTTGATGATATTGCTGACTTTCGATGGTGAAATCCCTAAATTCCTTGCAATAGCTTGTTGAGAAATGTTGTTCTTAAACTGTTGGACAAAATGGTGACCCTCGCCCCATCCTAGTTCTTAAAAGACTGAGCATTTAATGGAAGCTGCTTTTTATACCCAATCATGGCACCCACCTGTTTCCAATTAGCCTGTTCACCTGTGGGATGTTCCAAATAAGTGTTTGATGAGCATTTCTCAGTAATTTTTGCCACTTGTGCCAGCTTTTTTGAAACATATTGCAGGCATCAAATTGCAAATTAGTTAACATTTGTAAAAATAGAAAATGTTTCCTGTTCGAACGTTGAGTATTTTGTCTTTGCAGTCTATTCAATTGAATATAAGTAGAAAAGGATTAGCAAATCATTGTATTCTGTTTTTATTTACCATTTACAATATGTGCCGACTTCACTGTTTTTTCTTATTATTATTATTTTAGTCTGCTTTCTTTTGGGTAACTCTGCTTTTGCCTTTCCTCTGTTCCAGTCCCTAGAAGATCTGGAGGTGGCGAAGTGTAAGAAGAAGAAGGAGAAGATGGGCCTGGGCTCGTTGTCACGGGTCTTTGCCCGGGGAAAGCAACGCAAGTCCATGGACCCCGGTTTGTTTGATGGTACTGGAACACCTGATTATTACATAGAGGAGGATGCAGACTGGTAAAGAGCTTCTGTGGAAGTGGTCTGAGGGCGTTTCTAAGTGTGTATGAAAGTGTTTGTGTGTGTGTGTGTGTGTGTGTGTGTGTGTGCGTGTGTGTGGGGGTGTGTGTGTGTGTGTGTGTGTGTGTGTGGGCATTTCGAACCGTCAGACAGGGTGGAGAATGCAAACGAGTAAATTGCACCTGTATGTATGTACAGTCCTGTAAATAGAGCCTGGCGACATGGCGGACAAACAGACGTTGTGTTGTTGGACATTTCTAATGTTCTACATTTTGACTGTCATTCAACTAGAAACTTGAAGGACTGCTGTATGTGTAAATAACTACAATCGATGTGCACTTTTGTGTGTGTAACTGTCTCCTCGTCCTGAATGCCTTTTCTGATTTTTTTTTTTTTTGTTAATATGTGACCCCGTCCTTTAACCCCCATGTTTCCTGTCCTGCTTGGTTCATTCCCCTCCCCACCGCCATGATGGGAAGGTTTTCCTGTGGGCCGACACGCAGAGACTACCGATCCATCCCAAAAGCATAGAAAAAGCGGGATGTTAGCGCCGTCTTTTAGGGGCTTAAACCTACTACTCTATGCAGAGCACTCTGTTCCCTAGCAACATGAGGCCCAACAGGAATTGTGGGAAATGTGAATTCTATCTGGTGAGATAGAAGCCTGACACATCGTTGCCATGCATGCACATACTGTACGTGGTAGCCCCTCTCCCAGAAAAGAATGCATGTTTAACAGCCGCCGTCTCTACACTGTCTGTTTAAGAGAGGTCAGTTACTCATATCATACCTCATACATTTCTTATTTAAAATAATAACAACTATGCTCATTAACTATAATCACACATAAACCAATACAAATTATTTTAGGTTGCTAGTTGCACAAATATTCAATTTTTAAATGATATATAAATTAACTCTTATATGAAATGATATCCTACATATGGCATATATTGAAAGACTATTTTCTCAAATGGTGGTTATGGGCATCTAATAAAGGGATTTAGGAGAGTGCTGTCCCAGTAAAACAATTTCACTTCCGATAAGACGCCGATATTATTTCTGATACGATATCCGTATGAATCATAGGTATTTTTTTTTGTTTGGAAAAAGATTGAACAAGTGGAAGTAATCAAATAAGAACAATGGCAGGTACAGTGTGGAAACACACATTTATTTATTATTACCTATTTAGAATAGACTTTCTGCTTTCTTTAGAGGGGAACATTATCACAATTTCAGAAGGGTTAAAACCAATAAAAATCAGTTCCGAGTCGCTTATTTTATTTTTCAAAGTGTTTTTCAAAATTTTACCCATCCTGCAATATCCTGAAAAACGGCTTTAAAGTGCCTGATTTTAACCGTCGTTATAACCACCTCTGACGTCTATTTTCCTGTGACGTCACAGCGTGACATCACCACAAACAAAGATGGCGGATAGCACGGAAAGGTATAGCATAGTAGTTTGGATTCGGACTCGGATTTCAGCGGCGCAAGCGATTCAACAGATTACGCATGTATTGAAACGGATGGTTGGAGTGTGGAGGCAGGTAGCGAAAACCAAATTGAAGAAGAAACTGAAGCTATTGAGCCATATCACGACAGACAGCGGAGCGGGAGGAAGCAAGGACGAATTTGGCGATCGCCTTCTAACCAATGATTGGTATGTGTTTGTTTGGCATTAAATGTGGGTGGAGGGAAAGGCTGGATGCAAATATAGCTACAAATGAAGCATAATGATGCAATATGTACATACAACTAGCCTAAATAGCATGTTAGCATTGATTAACATGCCGTGACCATTGATATGTCTGATTAGCACACTCCACGTAAGTCAACTTGAATACGTCCCTGTTCGTGTTGTTACATCCTCCGACAACACACCGACGCGGCATAATGTCTCCAAGGTACGGAAAACAGTCGAAAAAACGGAAAATAACAGAGCTGATTTGACTTGGTGTGTGTAATGTGTTTGAGAAAATGGCAGATTGCTTCCTGTTGTGACGTCATGACGTCGCTCCGACAGGTGAACAATTGAAAGGCGTTTCAATCGCCAAATTCACCATTTTAGAGTTCGGAAATTGTTTTTTCTGCAACATCAACGTATATATTGACGTTTACATAGGTCTGGTGATAATGTTCCCCTTTAAATTGAATTGGAGTCGTTAATTTTTGGCGACACACAGTAGGGACAACAATTCATTATGTTAAGCCATCCTTGCCAACCCTCACGATTTTCCCGTGAGACTCCCGAATTTTAGTGCCCCTCCCGAAAATCACCCGATTTCCGCCCAGACAACAATATTGGGTCCGTGCCTGAATGGCGCTGCCTTTGGCTTCCTCTACAACCTGTCATCAAGTCCGTTTTCCCTCCATAAAAGCAGTGTGCCGGCCTAGTCACATAATGTATATGTCTTTTACACACACATGAGTGAATGCAATGCATACTTGGTCAACAGCCTTACAGGTCACACTGACGGTGGTCTGATAAAGAACTTTAACACTGTTACAAATATGCACCACACTGTGAACCCACACCAAACTATAATGACAAAAGCACTTTGGGAAAACATCCGCACCATAACACAACATAAACACAACAGAACAAATACCCAGAACCCCTTGTAGCACTAACTCTTCCGGGGCGCTTCAATATACACCCCCGCTACTACCAAACCCCGCCCACCTCGACACCCCCCACCCCCGCCCCAGCACCTCAACATATATATATATATATTTTTTTTTTTTACTAATATCTGATGTTTAATGTCTCTTTTACAGTAACATTACGACAAAATAAGTTTAAAAAAAAATTATGATATCCTTATACCTTACAGTACAGTAATCAAGTGTTATTTCTTAGTAAAATACTATAATCATAGTCATCTATAATATCACAAAAGATTACTGTGAATTCAAACTGATTTGTCTCTGTTGAGTTGAGTTTATTTGGAACATGCATGCATACAACATGATCCAGTTTCTCTATTCAACATGTTCGAAAAGGAGTCGGAAGAAGAAGAGCTAATTTAATGGGTTCCGCAGGCTGCCTAAGTGGTGGTGTGCTGTTTACACGAGAGAGTAATTAACTATAAAAGTGATCATAATTGTGATGTTAGATCATTTAGTTGCACCTATATTGTAATTAACAAAGAAAAGTCAAACCTCTGCTATAAGGATATTTCACAGTAAATTACTGTAAAAGTAACGTAATGATAAGCCAGTTATTTTCTGAATTTACGATGAACATTTTCATAAGGTTAAGGCCTTTTTTTTTTAAACTATCAAATTAAAGTATTTATTGTTTCCAAAAACAAGACAGTTTATTTAAACAATATATTTTGATATGTTTCCATATTTTTTTACTATAATTTATTGCCCTGCAGTGAGGCCAACATTCTTTTGACTGCTTCTTTTCAAACTTCATTGTGAGTGACAGCTTTATAGCTGTCATGTCAGGGTGTTGTGTCTTTTGCTGACCTTTAGTGCCACATTTATTATTATTACTATCATTATTATTATTATTATTATTATTATCTTACAGCCGGACAGAAATGAGAGGTCTATTCGAGGTGCAGCGTTTATTTCTACTCAGTGATTAGTCGGGGCGCGGCGTTTATTCAAGCGGTGGCCACCCTTCATGGAAACAGGGTGAATGTGACATAAATATTAATTGATCTAATTAGAATTTGAAAGAATAGTGACAAAAAAAGTCAAATTGAATGAAGCCTTTATTAAACAAAGACACACGAAAATCTTTTGCTCGTAACCCCGTGATCCCGCCGAAAGAAAAAGCAATTAACACGGTGCTGAAGGTTAATAGCATTTCTTCATAGAGAGACCCTTTCATTGGATTGAGCCGCTGTCTGCAAGGCGTCGCCCTCAGGAAATCTTTCTTCTCTTGATTTTAATCTTCCACTTTGTGTTTGTCACTTTTCCCCCACAACACTACACAGATGACCGTGTGTGTGTGTGTGTGTGTGTGTGTGTGTGTGTTCTGGCAATGTTTCCTTAATGGGGACATCGCTCTGTTTACACAGTCACCTTTAGGGGACTTCTGACGGTATGGGGACCAAAAAAAAAAAACAGGTATTCTAAAGGGAAACCTTTTTAAATGATAGTCAGATCCATTCTGAAGATGCCTAAGTGACATTTAAGTTAATCGTGTCATGTTTAATATGACTTTTTTTTTAAATGGTCCTCAGTGGTCACGTACACATGTGTGTGAATTGTGCAAAATTATTTAAATTTGGTCTCCATGAACCATATTTACATTTTTTCCCCAGGGTCTCCAGTAAGAATGATCAGCAAATTACTTCATCAATCCAGAGATTTAAAAACGTTAATGAGATAACTGGGCAGTGGCCATTTAACCTCATTTTTGTATGCCTCCACTACCTGTTAAATGGGTGGTCCCTACAAGTGATGATCAAAAACTTGGTCCCCATTCCAAATGACAACCTGTGTGTGTGTGTGTGTGTGTGTGTGTGTGTGTGTGTGTGTGTGTGTGTGTGTGTGTGTGTGTGTGTGTGTGTGTGTGTGTGTGTGTGTGTGTGGGATGAAACATTTAACATATTCCCTGCATAACCACTCAGTTTTCATGGCGTATTCATCATTTTGTTCTCTTGCCAATTTCTATAATTATTGTTTCTCGACAGTTAAAAAAAAAAAAAAAGTTGTTTTGTTTATTTCCTCCCCTCAGATATTTTACTTTTTTTTTTTGTAAATTGGCTAACAAGACAAATTTAGAAAATAATATTATTAAAGACATTTATTTAAAAATGGCGGTGTGCTGAGATGTGTATAAGGCATGGTTTAAAAAAAAAAAAAAGAAAACTCTAGGAAAAGAAAAACTATTTTAAAATAAAAATAAATCATGTTGAATTTTCATGTGGCTCTCCTCTCTTTCCCTGTCTTAATACGTGTGTGTTCATTTGTGGCTCTAACCCTGATCCATCCCTTCATGCTAGGGGGTTCGGCCATGTTTAACATATGTGCTCGCGTCCCTGAGTCCGTCTGTGAGAGGAAGCTTTCCTCTTTCCTCTTCTTCCCAACGTCAACGCACAGGGAGAGAGGGAAAGGAAACCATGGAAACCATCGATGTCAATAACAATGTTTGTGGTTTGTGGTTTGACCCCCGACCTCTTAACACCTGCCCCTTGTTGTCTGACCTGCAATGGATTGTCGGCACGGTGACGTGACCCAGGAAGGCAATGAAGTCCGACTGGGTGTTCCAACGAGGTACACTGGGTTCTAGTGTGTGTGTGTGTGTGTGTGTGTGTGTGTGTGTGCGTGCGTGTGTGTGTGTGTGTGTGTGTGTGTGTGTGTGTGTGTGTGTGTGTGTGTGTGTGCGTGTGTGGCGATCCCTAAACTCAAATGTCAGCACTTCTTCAAGTTCTACCCGCCTCTCTTTAAAAACATGACACTAGTTTAGCGTACAGAAAATGTTGTGTACAGCAGTTATATCCTCCACTTCCCCTCCATGCTTCTGCAAGAAAACCTAAAACCAGTGAAGTTGGCACGTTGTGTAAATCGTAAATAAAAACAGAATACAATGATTTGCAAATCCTTTTCAACTTGTATTCAATTGAATAGACTGTAAAGACAAGATATTTAATGTTTGAACTGAGAAACTTCAATTTTTTTTTGTGCAACTAATCATTGATTTAATGGCAGCAACACGTTGCAAAAAAGTTGTCACAGGGGCATGTTTACCACCGTGTTACATGGCCTTTCCTTTTAACAGTACTCAGTAAACGTTTGGGAACTGAGGAGACCAGTTTTTGAAGATTTTCATGTGGAATTCTTTCCTATTCTTGCTTGATGTACAGCTTGAGTTGTTCAACAGTCTGTTGTGGTATTTTAAGCTTCACAATGTGTCACACATTTTCAATGGGAGACAGGACTGGATTACAGGCAGGCCAGTGTAGTACCCGGACTCATTTATTATGTCGTAACACGTGGCTTGGCATTGTCTTGCTGAAATAAGCAGGGGCGTCCATGATAACATCGCTTGGATGGCAACATATGTTGCTCCAAAACCTGTATGGACCATTCAGCATTAATGGTGCCTTCACATATGTGTACGTTACCCATGCCTTGGGCACTAATACACCCCCATACCATCAGAGATGGTGGATTTTGAACTTCGCGCCTAGAACAATCCGAATGGTTCTTTTCCTCTTTGGCACGACATCCACGGGTTCCCAAAAAAATATGAAATGTGGACTCGTCAGACCACACAACAATTTTACACTTTGCATCAGTCCATTTTAGATGAGCTTGGGCCCAAGCGAAGCCGGCGGCGTTCCTGGGTGTTGTTAATAAATGGCTTTCGCTTTGCATATTAGAGTTTTAATTTGCACCTACAGATATAGCAACCAACTGTAGTTACTGACAGGTGTTTTCTGATGTGTTCCTGAAGCCATGTGGTGATATCCTTTACACAATGATGTCGCTTTTTGATGCAGTACCGCCTGAGGGATCGAAGGTCGCGGGCTTAGCTGCTAACATGCAGTGATTTCTCTATAGTCTCTGAACCTTTTGATGATATTACAGACAGTAGATGGTTAAATCCCTACATTCCTTGCAATAGCTCATTTAGAAATGTTGTTCTTAAACTGTTCGACAATTTGCTCACGCATTTGTTCACAAAGTGGTGACCCTCACCCCATCCTTGTTGGCACCCACCTGTTCCAAATTAGCCTGTTAACCTGTGGGATGTTCCAAATAAGTGTTTGATGAGCATTCCTCAACTTTCTCAATATTTTTTGCCACTTGTGCCAGCTTTTTTGAAACATGTTGCAGCCATTAAATTCCAAATGAGCTAATCTTTGCAAAAAATAACAAAGTTTTCCAGTTTGAACGTTGAGTATCTTGTCGTTGCAGTCTATTCAATTGAATATAGGTTGAAAAGGATTTGTAAATCAGTGTATTCTGTTTTTATTTACGATTTACACAACGTGCCAACTTCACTGGTTATGGGATTTTGTAAATTAGTCCCTCCAGAATTACGTTGTGTTGCGATCCCACCAGTTCGAGCAAATTTAGAGGCTACATGTAGACAATACATATCAATGAACATATGACATGTAAGTATGAGAGATCATTGCCAATGCCGAATTTCTATCTGTAGTCCCTTGGCAAGTTAATGGTAAGAAAACATCAAGGCAAACACATTCAACATTTACTACACATTTAAAAATAATTATATGTAACATTTATGTGCATTCCATACATACCTAAAACAATTGATAAAATACATATTTCATAAAAGATACATTTTTATACAAGTAACCTAGCGACTCTGATTACTAGTTTGGCTCCCAAACAGCCAATTTTCAAGGCCCTATGTAAAATGTGTGTTTTAGTTCCTTTTTATTTACAGGTCTTGTGTTCCAAGTTTGACATGCTTAATAAGAAGATCAGATTTGGCCTAAAACCTTATTTTAAACGCCACCAAGCAGTCCCTTCTGGATCAGGACCAAGCTCAGGGGTTTTTAACCATTTTTGACCTCGGGGTCCAACTTTTCCACTACAGTTGGGCCCGGGAACCACTAAAATATTAACACTGAATTAGTAATCCTACTCTTGAGTTTAATCGCATCCAATGATTAAATCTAACCTACCTACAGTTTAAAACCTTGTCAAATGATCTGAAACCTGTCATAATTTGTCGCCCGTATCATGTTTTTGTTATTTCCTGCTGGTTTTGGACTCTCTTAGTTCCTGTTGTTGTGCACCCTTGAGTATGTTCAATCTCCATGGTTACTTATTATTTGCACCGGCATCTGATTGGTGTTCAGGAAGCTCACCTGTTTCTCGAGAACTAATCAGAGGCATTATTTGATATTGTGATCCGCTTCCCGGATCACATCTTTTGTCTGTTTTTTGAGTCCTTTTTTGTTTTTTAATTGTTTTGACTCTTTCGGTGCTAAGTTTGTGTGTGCACATCCTGTTTTTGGTTACCATGGTTTCTGATTTGTCCCAGCTGCTATGCTTTTTACGCACACCTGATCGCACTTGTTACGTTAGTATTAAAGCCTGCATTCTTCCTCAGTTAGTCCTTGTTTCGTCATTTGCTATATGCAACATTCACGTTTTGTTTGTCTAGTCCTTGTTTGCTTGCTAAGTCTCGTCTTAGCTTCCAGGCGCTCGGCACGCGCTGTTTGGACTGTTTGGACTCCCTGCTAATTTTAGCATTAGCATCCCGTGCGTAGGCCCACCGTTTCTTGTCTGTTTTTTACAAGTGTTTGTTTACCTTTTTGTATATTAAAATCAGCTCTTATCTGCTATCCTGCCTGTCTGGTCCTGCTGCATCTAGGGGTGACACCTTCGCGCATCACTATACGTTCTAAACGTGACTATTTAAGCCTGCTTTTGCCAGTCAGTCGACCTGTCTTCTTTGTTTGCTTCATGCAACAGTTACGTTTGTAGTTCTTGTCTCTGTGTTTATGCTTCCCGTGCTAAGAGGTAACCTTGGCTTCCCACGTTTTCCTTCTGCTTGTTTTGTGTTTTTAGTAAGTGTTTAATTTTGAAGATTAAATCATGTTCCTACCTGCAAGTCCTGTCCGGAGTCGTCCGTTTGCATCCCGGGGGTACGAACCTTGCAGTAAACTGCAACTCCGTAGCAACAGAAAGAAGCCAGGACGAGTGTGGCGAAAGAGGTGAATAAATAGCTCTCTGATTAGTGGTCAGCTGCAGGTGAGCATGCCGACCACTAACCAGAGGCAGGTGAACCAAATCAATCCCCATAGAAACAAAAACAACCCCAGAGGTGCACGAACAGGAACTAAGGGAGTCCCAAAAAACCAGAACATAACAAAAACATGATCCGGGCCACAGATCATGACAAAACCATGTTTAATCACAAAGATTATTATTTATTTCACACATAAACCTTAGGCTTAGGTCATTCTGATAATAAAATCAAGCACTGAAGAAACATACTGCATAAGAACAAAATCATGAATAACTGACGAAAAATAAATGTGCATACAATTATCCATCCATCCAGTTTCTACCGTTTGTCCCTCTTGGAGTTGCGGGGGTGGCTGGAGCCAATCCATTTGATAAATAGAGGTATGCAAAAATAAATTAACAAAACTAATAATATATATGGTTCTTAACTACCGGTAGACTGTCGATAAAATGTAATTGCCAATAATCATTAACTTTAGAATTTGATGCCAGCAACACGTGACAAAGAAGTTGGGAAAAGTGGCAATAAATACTGATTAAGTTGAGGAATGCTCATCAAACACTTATTTGTAACATCCCACAGGTGTGCAGGCTAATTGGGAACAGGTGGGTGCCATCATTGAGTATAAAAGCAGATTCCATGAAATGCTAAGTAATTCACAAACAAGGATGGGGCGAGGTTCACCAATGTGTAAGCAAATTATCGAACAGTTTTAGAACAACATTTCTCAACGAGCTATTGCAAGGAATTTAGGGATTTTACCATCTACGGTCCGTAAAATCATCAAAAGGTTCAGAGAATCTGGAGAAATCACTGCACGTAAGCGATGATATTACGGACCTTTGATCCCTCAGGCGGTACTGCGTCAAAAACCGACATCAGTGTGTAAAGGATATCACCACATGGGCTCAGGAACGCTTCAAAAAACCCCTGTCAGTAACTATGCAAAGCGAAAGCCATTTATCAACAACACCCAGGAACGCCGCCGGCTTCGCTGGGCCCGAGCTCATCTAAGATGGACTGATGCAAAGTGATAAAGTGTTTTGTGGTCTGACGAGTCCACATTTCAAATTATATTTGGAAACTGTGGTGTCCTCCGGAACAAAGAGGAAAATAACCATCCGGATTGGTATAGGCGCAAAGTTCAAAAGCCAGCATCTGTGATGGTATGGGGGTGTATTAGTTCCCAAGGCATGGGTAACTTACACATCTGAGAAGGCACCATTAATGCTGAATGGTCCATACAGGGTTTGGAGCAACATATGTTGCCATCCAAGCAACGTTATCATGGACGCCCCTGTTTATTTCAGCAAGACAATGCCAAGCCACATGTTACAACAGCGTGGCTTCGGAGTAAAAGAGTGCGGGTACTTCCTGGCCCGCCTGCAGTCCAGACATGGCTCCCATCGAAAATGTGTGGCTCATTATGAAGCGTAAAATACGACAACAAGACCCCGGACTGTTGAACAACTTAAGCTGTAAATCAAGCACTAATGGGAAATAATTCCTCTTTCAAAGCTTCAACAATTAGTTTCCTCAGTGCCCAAATGTTTATTGAGTGTTGCTAAAAGAAAATGTGATGTAACACAGTGGCGAACATGCCCTTTCCCAACTACTTTGGCACGTGTTGCAGCCATGAAATTCTGAGTTAATTATTATTTACAAAAAAAAAAAAAATTATGAGTTTGAACATCAAATATCTTGTCTTTGTAGTGCATTCAACTGAATATGAGTTGAAAAGGATTTGCAAATCATTGTATTCCGTTTATATTTACATCTAAAACAATTTCCCAACTCATATGGAAAAGGGGTTTGTATATTCTTTTATTGGATTCATTCATTCATTCCAGAGCTGGTCCACAGTTCCACGACCAGGACGAAAACCACACTGTTTCACCTGAATCCGAGGTTCGACTATCCGACGTAGCCTCCTCTCCAGTACACCTGAATAAACCTTACCGGGAAGGCTGAGGAGTGTGATCCCACGATAGTTGGAACACACCCTCCGGCCCCCCTTCTTTAAGAGAGGAACCACCACCCCGGTCTGCCAATCCAGAGGTACCGCCCCCGATGTCCACGCGATGCTGCAGAGTCTTGTCAACCAAGACAGCCCCACAGCATCCAGAGCCTTAAGGAACTCCGGGCGGATCTCATCTACCCCTGGGGCCTTGCCACCGAGGAGCTTTTTAACTACCTCAGCGACCTCAGCCCCAGAAATAGGAGAGTCCACCACAGATTCCCCAGGCACTGCTTCCTCATAGGAAGATGTGTTGATGGGATTGAGGAGGTCTTCGAAGTACTCCTTCCACCTATCCACAACATGTGCAGTCGAGGTCAGCAGAACACCATCCGCACCATACATGGTGTTGATAATGCACTGCTTCCCCTTCCTGAGGCGGCGGACGGTGGTCCAGAATCGCTTCAAAGCCGTCCGGAAGTTGTTTTTCCATGGCTATCCCGAACTCCTCCCATGTCCGCGTTTTTGCCTCAGCGACCGCTGAAGCTGCACACCGCTTGGCCTGTCAGTACCTGTCCATTGCCTCCGGAGTCCTATCAGCCAAAAGGACCCGATAGGACTCCTTCTTCAGCTTGACGGCATCCCTCACCGCTGGTGTCCACCACGGGGTTTTAGGATTGCCGCCCCGACAAGCACCAACTACCTTGCGGCCACAGCTCCGATCAGCCGCCTCGACAATAGAGGTGCGGAACATGGTCCACTCGGACTCAATGTCCAGCACCTCCCTCGTGACATGTTCAAAGTTCTTCCGGAGATGGGAATTGAAACTTTCTCTGACAGGAGACTCTGCCAGACGTTCCCAGCAGACCCTCACAATGCGTTTGGGCCTCCCAGGTCTGTCCGGCATCCTCCCCCACCATCGCAGCCAACTCACCACCAGGTGGTGATCGGTAGAAAGCTCCGCCCCTCTCTTCACCCGAGTGTCCAAAACATAAGGCCGCAAATCCGATGACATAACTACAAAGTCGATCATGGAACTGCGGCCTAGGGTGTCCTTGTGCCAAGTGCACATATGGACACCCTTATGTTTGAACATGGTGTTTGTTATGGACAAACTGTGACGAGCACAAAAGTCCAATAACAAAACACCACTCGGGTTCAGATCCGGGCGGCCATTCTTCCCAATCACCTCTCTGCAGGTTTCACTGTCGTTGCCAACGTGAGCGTTGAAGTCCCCCAGTAGGACAAGGGAATCACCCGGGGGAGCACTTTCCAGTACTCCCTCGAGTGTACCCAAAAAGGGTGGGTACTCTGAACTGCTGTTTGGTGCATAAGCACAAACAACAGTCAGGACCCGTCCCCCCACCCGAAGGCGGAGGGAGGCTACCCTTTCGTCCATCGGGTTAAACTCCGTGTAGGCTTTGAGCCGGGGGGAAACAAGAATTGCCACCCCAGCCCGTCGCCTCTCACTGCCGGCAACGCCAGAGTGGAAGAGGGTCCACTCCCTCTCGAGAGAAGTGGTTCCAGAGCCCTTGCTGTGCGTCGAAGTGAGTCCGACTATATCCAGCCGGAACTTCTCAACTTCGCGCACTAGCTCAGGCTCTTTCCCCCCCAGTGAGGTGACGTTCCACGTCCCAAGTGCTAGCTTCTGTAGCCGAGGATCGGACCGCCAAGTGCCCTGCCTTCGGCTGCCGCCCAGCTCACATTGCACCCGACCTCTATGGCCCCTGCTATGGGTGGTGAGCCCATTGGAGGGGTGACCCACGTTGCCCCTTCGGGCTGTGCCCGGCCGGGCCCCATGGGAACATGCCCGGCCACCAGGCGCTCGCCATCGTGCCCCACCTCTGGGCCTGGCTCCAGAAGGAGGCCCCGGTGACCCGCGTCCGGGCGAGGGAAATCTGGGTCCATGTTTTTTCTTCTTCATAAAGGTCTTCAAACTCTATACTCTCCTCAGGGTTCTTGAGGGTGCATGGGAGTTTGCCCAACCAGTCTACATGTGCTTCGTGAACTTGGAGAAGGCATTCGACCTTGTCCCTCGGGAAGTCCTGTGGGGAGTGCTCAGAGAGTATGGGGAATCGGACTGTCTTATTGTGGCAGTCCGCTCCCTGTACGATCAGTGCCAGAGCTTGGTCCGCATTGCCGGCAGTAAGTCGAACACATTTCCAGTGAGGGTTGGACTCCGCCAAGGCTGTCCTTTGTCACCGATTCTGTTCATAACTTTTATGGACAGAATTTCTAGGCGCAGTCAAGGCGTTGAGGAGTTCCGGTTTGGTGACCGCAGGATTAGGTCTCTGCTTTTTGCAGATGATGTGGTCCTGATGGCTTCATCTGACCGGGATCTTCAGCTCTCACTGGATCGGTTCGCAGCCGAGTGTGAAGCGATCGGAATGAGAATCAGCACCTCCAAGTCTGAGTCCATGGTTCTCGCCCGGAAAAGGGTGGAATGCCATCTCCGGGTTGGGGAGGAGACCCTGCCCCAAGTGGAGGAGTTCAAGTACCTAGGAGTCTTGTTCACGAGTGGGGGAAGTGTGGATCGTGAGATCGACAGGCGGATCGGTGCGGCGTCTTCAGTAATGCGGATGTTGTACCGATCCGTTGTGGTGAAGAAGGAGCTGAGCCGGAAGGCAAAGCTCTCAATTTACCGGTCGATCTACCTTCCCATCCTCACCTATGGTCATGAGCTTTGGGTCATGACCGAAAGGATAAGATCACGGGTACAAGCGGCCCAAATGAGTTTCCTCCGCCGTGTGCCGGGGCTCTCCCTTAGAGATAGGGTGAGAAGCTCTGCCATCCGGGAGGAACTCAAAGTAAAGCCGCTGCTCCTTCACATCAAGAGGAGCCAGATGAGGTGGTTCGGGCATCTGGTCAGGATGCCACCCGAACGCCTCCCTAGGGAGGTGTTTAGGGCACGTCCAACCGGTAGGAGGCCACGGGGAAGACCCAGGACACGTTGGGAAGACTATGTCTCCCGGCTGGCCTGGGAACGCCTCGGGATCCCCCGGGAAGAGCTAGACGAAGTGGCTGGAGAGAGGGAAGTCTGGGTTTCCCTGCTTAGGCTGTTGCCCCCGCGACCCGATCTCGGATAAGCGGAAGAAGATGGATGGATGGATGGATTCACTATTAATCTGGAGATTTTTTTTTGCAAATTAATGTTTTAGAATGTATTTTTAAAAACGAACACTATTGGGTGACTGTGACCAACCAGAGCACTGCATTCAATCCTGGGATCTAATTGGTAATCAATGATGTGTCAGTTTCCTCAATTATCAGTGTTGCTCCTGTGTTTTTTGTGAAATATTCAGTAAAAAATAGGGTTACGCGATAAAAATGATATAAATATTAAAAATGTGGTCAACGATAGAGCTTTTGATACCATCATTATGTCGTGACTATACATGTTGACGACACCTTCGAACGGTGTCCTGCAAATTTGGCATCAACAAGTAAACAAAGGCGTCCTCAACGTAATGTAGTTTCCTCGTTAGCAAACAAGCGGCTCACATCCCTCTATAGTGCACAATTTTTTTTGTTCAAACCAGCGGCCCCCGTGACCCCGAAGGGAATAAGCGGTAGAAAATGGATGGAGGCCAATTAATTGCAGTTTTTACAGGGAGGATCAGAGGACAATAAATAGCTAAACATGTTACACTGCGCAACATAGGAGGATACAAAAAAGCATTGCAAACTGTTAAGTTACATCTCTAAAATGTCATCAGGAGTGGATGGGTCGATACAAATATTAACTGCAATGATACCAAGTATAGTATCAGTTTATGGTCCCCAGTGATTAGATCGATATTTTTTGGTATATAGAAAAAACAGGAAAAAAGGGAAAAAAAGAGTTGATACTAGTTTTTGCTTTTGCTTAGTTACTTTTTGCGTTTACCTTTCTTGTAAATTGTTCATGTGATAAAAGGGAATAAGGAGATACTTTTAATATCAATTGATATTGTCGGATCACATTTGTGATCAAAAATAGAATAGATTTAATTATGAACAATACTGTCACTGTAACTACAAACCCCAAAACCATTGATGTTGGCATGTTATGTAAATGCTAAATAAAAACAGAATACAATGATTTGCAAATCTTTTTCAACCTATATTCAATTGAATAGACTGCAAAGACAAGAAACTTAATGTTCAAACGGTAAATCCTTGTTATTTTTTGCAAATACTAGCTCACATGGAATTTGATGCCTACAACATGTTTCAAAAAAGCTGGTTCAAGTAGCAAAAAAGACTGGGAAAGTTGAGGAATGCTCAACACTTATTTTGAAAATCCCACAGGTGAACAGGCTAGTAAAGGGTGCCATGATTGTGTATAAAAGCAGTGTGTAAAGGATATCACCACACAGGCCCAGGAACACCTCAGAAAACCGCTGTCAGTAACTACAGTTTGTTGCTACATCTGTTGGTGCGAGTTAAAACTCTACTATGCAAAGCGAAAACCAGTAATCAACAACACCCAAAAACAAGGTCATCTGATGCAAAATGTATAAGTGTTCTGTGGTCTGATGAGTCCCCATTTTAAAATTATTTTTGGAAACTGGACGTGGTGTCCTCCGGAACAAAGAGGAAAATAACCATCCAGATTGTTATAGACGCAAAGTTGAAAACACAGCATCCGTGATGGTAAGGAGGTGTACTAGTGCCCAAGGCATGGCTAAATTACGTATCTGTGAAGGCACCATTAATGCCGAAAGGTACATACAGGTTTGGGAGCAACATAGGTTGTCATCTGAGCAAAGTTATCATGGACGCCCATGCTTATTTCAGCAAGACAATGCCAAGCCACGTGTTACAACAGCGCGGCTTCATAGGAAGAGAGTGCGGGTACTAAACTGGCCTGCCTGTAGTCCAGACCTGTCTCCCATAGAAAATATGTGGCGTAATATGAAGCCTAAAATACCCCGGACTGTTGAACAACTTAAACCGTTTATCATGCAAGAATGGGAGAGAATTCCACCTGAAAAGCTTCCAAAATCGGTCTCCTAAGTTCCCAAATGTTAAATGAAAGTTGTTAAAATGAAAGGCCATGTAACACAGTGGTAAAAATGGCTCGTGCCAACTTTTTTGCAATGTGTTGCTGTTATTAAATTCCAATTGCAAAAAAAATAACATTAAATATCTTGTCTTTGCTGTCTATTCAATTGAATATAAGTTGAAAAGGATTCGCAAATAATTTTATTCTGTTTTTATTTACGGTTTACACAACATGCCAACTTTGCTGGTTTTGGGTTTTTTACTTGTTATTTGGTCAATACCCAAATTTGTAGTATCACCCAAAACTAATGTAAAGTAACCAAACAACAGAAAAATAGGTGTTTATTATACACGCTCACTGAAACCATTATCGGTTCTCAACATTGAGGAGGAGAAATGATATTAAAAAAAATAAGACAGCAGGAATGTCTTTCAACAGAGCTGTGATTAGGGTAATTAGTTGGCGAAAACAGGCCATTCATTCAGTCATCTTCATCAGTCCTCCACAGATCATCCATTGTCTTTCACTGGTAAGTACAATAATTCTTTGATTTGTTAAAATGATGTGTTTAGGAGTGTTCGACGTTTAAGACCTCAGTATGTGTTTATAAGAGTGTAGCAGATTGTAGCTGAGATAGGCGCCAGCACCCCCTGCGACCCCAAAAGGGAATAAGCGGTAGAAAATGGATGGATGGATATATATATATATATATATATATATATATATATATATATATATATATAAGAAATATAAATTCACTTACCACTAACGGGTCTGGGACTATGGCTCCGGCGATAATGGATGAAACACTGTGTCTGTCTCCATTGACGCTCACGCATGCATTCTTGGACATCCATCATTAAAAGTGGAAGCTGCTCTTTTCGTAATAGCTTCAAATCCGGGTGACACATTTGGTGGTTACATTGCCATACTTAAAAAAGATTTCCGTTAAACATTTTAGTATGGGGAACATATTCACCATTAATTAGTTGCTTATTAACATGCACATTAGTAACATAATGGCTCCTAATTAGTCTTTATTAAGTAATTATTAATGCCTTATTCTGCATGTCTTTATTATACAACCAGTAAGCCATTAACTAAGAGTCTTCCATCAATAACTTCAGAATTTTTGCTTATTAGTTACCCTAACCCTAACCCTAACCTTTGTATGTTCCCCTAGTGTCCAAATAACTCTTAATTATGTGTTACTTTGAATATGTTCCCCATACTAAAGTGTTACCAGATTTTTACACTTGTAATTGAAGCACAGTCGTCCCTGGCCAGATCCCGCTTCAGAGTTTGTGGCTTCACTCTATTTTTTTTAAAGCATGTTGTAACTATTTTTGGCCTAAGTTCAACATTTTCAAGCATAAACATGACTAAATGAGCTAAAACAAAATAAATATTGCACTAGTGTTGGCCACCAGATGAGACCATGTCTCCTAAAGTACACTATAGGCCGTATCTATTAAAAGTTTGCGTGTATTAAAACACATGCAAACTTGATAGCACACGCAAAGCTTGTGCGCAAATAATTCCGTCTCTTGAGTGAGGAAAATAATAAGGGCAAGCGTGTGGTCTGCAAAAATCATTAGAATGCCCAAAGAGAAGAAAATGAAAATGTAAAATACACAACACACGCAGCGCAATTTATCAAGATTGAAGCTGTTTTACGGCCGCTGTTTTGCGTCTAAAGCAGGGGTGTCCAACTAATTTTAAATCGGAGAAAAAACATGGAGAAAAATCTACTCCCAAGTGAGTCAGACTGGTAAAATCACGGCACGATGACTTACAGATAAACACAACTTCAGATTGTTTTCTTTGTTTAAAAACATTCTGAAAATGTACAATTCATAATGTTGTTGTTTAGTTTTTTTACACTTACATGTTGCACTTAATAGTATTTTATCTTTATTTGTCATTATTTATACTTTATGAATAAATGCTGTGACAATGTTCATTAGTCAACTCATTGGAGTTAATTTTCAATTTATCAAGTAAAAAAAAATCAAAATCAAATTACAGTATGTTTTTTATATAGTTTACTCATTTTCATTGACTGACGCACTAACATGTGTTTTTTTTTTTTGTTTTTTTACATATGTAGCATTATCTACAAAGATAAAAATAGTTGCTATTGTGACATCTAGTGGACACATTTAGAACAGCAGTTTCTTTCATTAAAACATTTCAGGTTGATTTTTATACTTATCAACATCATCCCTCGGGCCGGATAAAACCTGTTCGCGGGCTGTATGTTAGACACCCCTGGTCTAAAGTTCTTTGTGAGTACCAGGGAGTTTTCTGTGGCTTTCTATGGCTCGTATGGCTCCGGCGCCACTTCCTGTTTTGGCAGCTTGTGATTGGATACTCACTTGGGACTCCCAAGTGAGTATCCAGTCACAGTGCAAGGCCAGCTCAAAGACCTTACTGACAACAACTCGTGTTCTGACTGGCTACGGCAATTGTCTATCAACCGTATGTGCCCGTTCACTTATACTGCACAGACGCCCGCATTGTTGATTCTGAAGGCCCCGGGCAGATTTTGTACAGCATGGCAACATAAGCTAGCTGAATTCTGATTGGATACAAACTAAAACTAAAACCAACATCACTGGAAGGAGCATAATATGACGTAAAGACAATATGAACACTTTTAGATATTTAGGGAAAGTAACTTTTATCTTTGATTATGATCATGATTTCTGGTTATGTTAGGCCAGCTGAGAAGGGCTTGCTGGCCCTGACAACACACCACTGCTTAAAAATTAGTACAGGTATATCCTAATTTGCAAAAATTAATTTACAGTCAGGCCCAGAACCAATTAACAGCTGTACTGTATTCTTTAAAAAAGTGGTTTTCGCTACCCAAACACTTCGAATGTAACCTTAAAGTACCAACAATAGTCACACACACACTAAGTGTGGTGAGGTCATCCTCTGCATTTGACCCATCACCCTTGATCGCCCCCTGGGTGGTGAGGGGAGCAGTGAGCAGCAGCAGTGGCCACGCCCGGGAATAATTTTTGGTAATTTAACCCCCAATTCCAACCCTTGATGCTGAGTGCCAAGCAGGGAGGTCATGGGTCCCATTTTTTTTTATAGTATTTGGTATGACTCAGCCCGGGGTTTGAACACACGACTTACCGATCTCAGGGCGGACACACTAGCCAACTGAGCTGTTACAGATGTTATTTATTTATTTTTTTTTTACGACTCCAAAGGGTAGTCAAACAGCACAAAACAAACTAGAGTAACACTATAATTGCTAACTGTACTACTGTATTCTCTTTTTTGTTTTAAATGTGAAAACATTTTCCAATGTCGGTGCGATTAACTCTGATCTGCATGCGAGTGCACCGCCAGAAGGTCAGCGACATCGGTTATTAAAGAGCGTGTGTAATTAGTGATTCATTTAATCGCTTGGGTGAAAGAACACGCCGCAAAAATGAAGGATGATCGTAGGCGCGTATTGGTGATCACTTCTTACCATGCCCGGACACTTCATTAGGTACATTAATTCAACACCTTTCCTATGGGAGCAGATGAATCGTGATGATGCACAATACCTCATTCATTTTAGCACGGACGGCTCCATGCTGCCATCTGAAGGAGAAACTGTTATTTTCCTTTTGTTGTTTTGGTTTGATTGATTGATTGAATGATTGATTGAAGCTTTTATTAGTAGATTGCACAGGATCAATCAATCAACCAATGTTTATTTATATAGTCCTAAATCAAAAGTGTTTCAAAGGGCTGCACAGGCCACAACGACATCCTCAGTCCAGAACCCACAAAAGGGCAAGGAGAAACTCACAGACCAGTGGGATGTCAATATGAATGACTATGAGAAACCTTGGAGAGGACCACAGATGTGGGTGACCAACCACCCCCTCTAGGGGAGACTGGATGCAATGGACGTCGCGTGGGTATATCATGATATTGTGAGAGTCCAGTCCATAGTGGGGCCAGCAGGAGACCATCCCGAGTGGAGATGGGTCAGCAGCGCAGAGATGCCCCCAACCGATGCACAGGCGAGCGGTCCACCCCCGGGTCCCGACACTGTACAGCCAGCACTTCATCCATGGCCACCGGACATGTGTCAGCACAGTACATATTCCGTACAATTGACCACGAAATGGCAACACCCGAATACGTTTTTCAACTTCTTTAAGTCGGGGGTCCACGTTAATCAATTCATGGTAAAATTAAATGTGTAGGTCGTGAGTTTGAACCCTGGCCGAGTCATACCAAAGACTATAAAAATGGTACCCATTACCTCCCTGCTTGGTACTCTGCATCAAGGGTTGGAATTGGGGGTTAAATTACACTCACCTCCCACGGGGTGAGGGTGATGGGTCAAATGCAGAGGGTAATGTCACCACACCTAGTGTGTGTGTGTGACTATCATTGGTACTTTAACTTTAACTTTAAAGAGACTTTTGTCACTGCCGCTTACCACAGCCGCTCTACCACCTGTGCCCTCACTCTCACTGCCAACGACATCACCCACATATCCTCCTCCTCATCCTCCTCCTCATCCTCCCCTGCACTCACCCAGACTCAGACGGCCTCTCCAGCCCCACACGTCTCAGTCTCAGCCTGCCAGACGGCCCCGAGGAGCAGCTGGACCGCCTTCAGCAGGTGGAGCTGGCCCGCAGCACGCCCATGTCCCAGTGGAGGGCGGGCACCGTGCAAGCCTGGCTGGAGGTGGTCATGGCCATGCCCATGTACATACGCACCTGCTCAGAGAATGTCAAGAGTGGGAAGGTAAGATTGAAAGGGGGGAAAAAAAAAAAAACACCTGCAGGAAAACCAGCAAACTGCACTCGTTTGAATGATTTTTGCAGGTTTTGTTGGGGCTGACGGATGAAGACCTGGAGCTGGTTTTAGGAGTCACCAGTTCGATGCATCGCCGTAAACTGCGTCTGGCCGTTGAAGATTACAGAGAGGCTGAGGATGGGAGAGGGTGAGTAGAGGATGAGCAACTCTGTACTGCATTGAACCACAGTGAAACACTGCCCTCTGCTGGCTTGTATTGGTATCACATTTGCAATACCCATCATTAGGACGACTAGAAACGTTCAATTGATTAATTTCACTCATCAAAACTATTCATCTCATCATCATCAATTGACCGCTTTAACATTCAGATTTTAGGCAACAATGTCGATTTAGATTTTTTTGGGATTCAGATTTCAAAGGGGGGGCTGTCTTGGTAGTTACTGACCAGGGTGGTGGTTCCTCCCTTTAAGAAGGGGAATCGGAGCGTGTGTTCCAACTATCGCTGGATCACACTCCTCAGCATTCCCGGTAAGGTTTATACAGGTGTACTAGAAAGGGGGCTACGCCGGATAGTCGACCTCGGATTCAGGAGGAACAGTGTGGTTTTCGTCCTGCTCGTGGAACTGTGGACCAGCTCTATACTCTCGGCAGGGTTCTTGTTGGTGCATGGGAGTTTGCCCAACCAGTCTTCATGTGCTTTGTGGACTTGGAGAAAGCATTCGACCGTGTCCCTCGGGAAGTCCTATGAGGAGTGCTCAGAGAGCATGGGGTATCGGACTCTCTGAGTGTGGGGGTCCGCTCCCTGTACGATCAGTGTCAGAGCTTGATCCACATTGCTGGCAGTATGTCGGACCCGTTTCCAGTGAGGGTTGGACTCCGCCAAGGCTGCCCTTTGTCACCGATTCTGTTCATATTTTTTTATGGACAGAATTTATAGGCGCAGTCAAAGCGTTGAGGGGATCCGGTTTGGTGGCTGCAGGATTAGGTCTCTACTTTTTGCAGATGATGTGGTCCTGATGGTTTCATCTGGCCAGGATCTTCAGCTCTCACTGGATCGGTTCGCAGCCAAGTGTGAAGTGGGCCAACCACACCAGACTGTGTCATCCATGTCTTCATGGACCTTGCTTATAGCTCGGTTGGTAGAGTGGCCGTGCCAGCAACTTGAGGGTTCCAGGTTCGATCCCCACTTCGGCCAATTTAGTCAGTGCCGTTGTGTCCTATGGCAAAACACTTTACCCACCTGCTTCCAGTGCCACCCACACTGGTTTAAATGTAACTTAGATAAGCGCTATATACATATAATTCACTTCACACTTCACCTTACTTTGTGCACTGGTGCACAGTCATGTTTATACTTGCCAACCCTCCCTAATTTTCCGGGAGACTCCCGAAATTCAGCGCCTCTCCCAAAAACCTCCCTGGACAAATATTCTCCCGAAAATCTCCCAGTTTTCAGCCGAGGACAGCCTTTTTTCATGTCCGCTTTTCCACGATATAAACAGCATGCCTCCCCAATCACGTTATTCCATACGAGGCGTCCGGCATACCGCCGATGAACATGCTGCAGATGGAGAAGATCTTCTCGGCGTCCGTGTTGGCACACATGTTTAAAGCTGACGCTGTTCAGGCTGCTTAAGGTGAATTAAAGGGCGGCGATTTACGAACTGCGCACCGACGGGCCGCCGACCGTGTTGTTGACGTAGGGCAGTAGTCTCCAACCACCGGGCCGCGGCCCGGTACCGGTCCGTGGATCGATTGGTACTGGGCCACACAAGAAAAAATATATATATATATTTTATTTTTTTATTTTTTTTATTAAATCAACATAAAAGACACACGATACACTTACAATTAGTGATTTAGAGCTATATAAGTAAACATTGATTGATTGATTGTTTGAATTAGTGCACCAACCCAAAAAACCTCCCTCCCCGTTTACACTCATTCACACAAAAGGGTTGTTTCTTTCTGTTATTAATATTTCTGGTTCCTACAATAAATATCAATACAGTCTGCAAGGGTTACTGTCCGTAAGCACACATGATTGTATTTTTTTATTAACTTCCGTTGGACAAAATTTCAAGCGTTGACCGGTCCGCAGTTACAAAAAGATTGGGGACCACTGACGTAGGGCATCTCCAGGCATTTACCCAGCTCATGGAGCCATCCTTGGGGAAGAGACGGTAGGACAACGGGCTGACAAGAACTAAATCATCCAGACTAGAGATAAATTGTATTATTATGTTTATCTTACCTAAAAATTAATATATGTATTAATTAAAAAAAAAAAAAAAAAACAACTAAATACATTTTTACTATATTTTGCTAAAAACTTCAAAAATGTATTTTATTTTTATTTTTATTTTTTCTGACTCCTTATTACACCCAGCCATAGAATTATACATCCAAATAAAAATTATTTTCATTTAAAATGACCATGTATAATTATCAAAATAATTGCTTGTTTATCAACAACTTTAGCTTTTTATTCATTACATTTTGAAGCTCTCAGAAGCCAAATTATGTTATATTCCTTAAGATTTATTTATGCAAGTTTGAAGTATCAATTATCCAAAAGTTGTGTTTGCATATTTTTCAGGATGTATATATATATATGCATATATATATATATATATATATATATATATATATATATATATATATATATATATATATATATATATATATATATATATATATCAGGAGATTTTAATGGAAGCATTCACATACAATGGTTTATATAGGGCACAGAGTGGGTGGGTACAGGCAGGTGTAGGGGCGTGGTGAATGGCTCATGTGTTACCTAGGAAGTGTTTCCATCTGTGGCGGCATGTTGAAATGATTTCGCTGCGCTTGTTCGGGGATGACAGGTCTGGATGATATATAATAAACAGTTTCTCTTTTAAGCATAGGTTGCATCTTTTATTACCACTGTTGTAAGGTGTGCTGGATGCAAGAATTTGCCATGTTATTAAATATTCAACATTATTGTTTTTGAGGTTCCAAATGTGTTTGCTGAGTTCTGTAGAATTCCGCAAGGTCTGGTTTCTAAAGGAGGCCTTGTGATTATTCCATTTGGCTTTAAACGCTCCTTCCGTTAATCCTACGTACGTGTCGGATGTGCTAATTTCCTTGCGTGTTCTGAGTCCTGTAGAATTCCGCAAGGTCTGGTTTCTAAAGGAGGCCTTGTGATTACTCCATCTGGCTTTAAAAGCTCCTTCGGTTAATCCTACGTACGTTTCGGATGTGCTAATGTCCTTGCGTGTTACCTTTGCTTGGTAAACGACTGATGTTTGTAAGCACCCTCCGTTGAGACCTCCCGAATTTGGAGGTCTCAAGGTTGGCAAGTATGGTCATGTTGGAAGAGGAAGGGGCCCGCTCCAAAATGTTCTCACAAGGTTGGGAACATTGGAATTGTCCAAAATGTTTTGGTGTCCTGGAGCCTTCAAAGTTCCTTTCACTGAAACTAAGGTGCCAAGACCAACTCCTGAAAAACAACCCCACACCATAATTCCTCTTCCAGCGGCCCATTCTTTCACAAATGTTTGTAGAAACAATCTGCATGCCTAAGTGCTTGATTTTATACACCTGTGGCAGGGTCAAATGATTAGGACACCTGATTCTGATCATTTGGATGGGTGGCCAAATACTATTGACAATATAGTGTATGTTTTTCCCTTCACACACACACAGAATGTAAACATGTGTTTGTCCATTTGCATACACAAAAAGTCCATGTTTGCTCATTTTGGTACACACACAATGTAACCAAATGTATATCAAATCCACTTGCATGCATAACAACTGTTCGTTATTTCACATACACAAGTGCAGTTATTACATGTCAGTTTTCTTGGGAAATGTATATCTTTCAAATAATGTATGTCTGTACATCATAATGTAACAATTTAAGTGTAATACTTTCTGTCCATTCTCAAACACATATTAATCTCTCCATCCACTTGTCCATTCACATACTGTACCCAACCCCTTAAGTGTTTGTGGCCCAAGCAGCTACACAACGTGTTTATGTCAGGACCCAGCCCTGCGGTCAAGTACAATAGTGTGAATATCCACACACACACAGATTTAATATTAACATGTGTTTTTCCCTTCACACACACACACACACACACACACACAAACACGCACACAATGTAAAAGTGTGTTTGTCCAATTGCATAAACAAAAAGTCCATGTTTGCTCATTTTGGTACACACACTCAATGTAAACAAATGTATATCAAATCCACTTGCATGCTTAATTAACAACTGTTTGTCCATTCACATACACAAGTGCAGTTAATAAATATCCACCTGCATGCATAATTAACAACTGTTTGTCCATTCACATACACAAATGCAGTTAGTAAATGTCTGTTTTCTTATGAAATGTATATCTTTCAAATAATGGAAGTCTGTCCATCATAATGTCAACATTGAAGTGTAATACTTTTTGTCCATTCTCAAACACATAATGACCTCTCCGTCCAGTACAATAGTGTGAATATCCACACACACCCAGATTTAATATTAACATGTGTGTGTCCCTTCTCACACACACAAAATGTAAACATGTGTTTGTCCATTTGCATACACAAAACATCCGTGTTTGCTCATTTTTGGTAAAAACAATGCAAACACATGTATATCAAACCCACTTGCATGCATAATAAACAACTGTTTGTCCATTCACATACACAAGTGCAGTTACTAAATGTCAGTTTTCTTACGAAATGTGTATCTTTCAAATAATGTATGTCTGTTCATCATTATGTAATAATTTATGTGTAATACTTTCTGTCCATTTACAAACACATATTGATCTCTCCATCCACTTGTCCATTCACATAATGTACCCCACCCCTGTAGTGTTTGTAGCCCGAGCAGCTGCACGACATGTTTAATTCAGGAGCCAGCCCTGCAGTCAAGTCCAATAATGTGACTATCCACCCACGCACTGATTCATTATTAACATATGCTTGTCCCTTCACACACACACACAAAATGTAAACATGTGTTTGTCCATTTGCAGACACAACAAGTCCATGTTTGCTCATTTTGGTACACACACACAATGTAAACACATGTATATCAAATCCACTTGCATGCATGATTAACAACTGTTTGTCCATTGACATACACAAGTGCAGTTAATACATGTCAGTTTTCTTATAAAATGTTTTTCTTTCAAATAATGTACTTTGTATGTCTGTCCATCATAATGTAAAACTTAAAGGGGAACATTATCACCAAACTTATGTAAGCGTCGATATATACCTTGATGTTGCAGAAAAAAGACCATATGTTTTTTAACCGATTTCCGAACTTTAAAAGGGTGAATTTGGCGATTGAAACGCCTTTCAATTGTTCGCTGTCGGAGCAATGACCTTTCACCCGTGACGTCACAACGGGAAGCAATCCGCCATATTCTCAAACACACTACACACACCAAGTCAAATCAGCTCTGTTATTTTCCGTTTTTTCGACTGTTTTCTTACCGTGGAGACATTATGCCTTGTCGGTGTGTTGTCGGAGGATGTAACAACACGATAAGGGACGGATTCAAGTTGACTTACGTGGAGTATGCTAATCAGACATATCAATGGTTACGGCATGCTAATCGATGCTAACATGCTATTTAGGCTAGCTGTATGCATCATTATGCCTCATTTGTAGCTATATTTGCATCCAGCCTTTCCCTCCACCCACATTTAATGCCAAACAAACACATATCAATCGACGGATTCAAGTTGCACCAGTGGTCAAAAGATGCAATCGTTGGTTAGAAGGCGATCGCCGAATACGTCCTCGTTGCCGCTGTCTGTCGTGATATGGCTCAATAGCTTCAGTTTCTTCTTCAATTTTGTTTTCGCTATCTGCCTCCACACTCCAACCATCCGTTTTAATACATGCGTAATCTTTTTAATCGCTTAAACTGCTGAAATCCGAGTCTGAATCCGAGCTAATGTCGCTATACCATCCTGTTCTATCCGTTTGTATTGCCGTCACGCAGTGACGTCACAGGAAAATGGACAGGTGGATATACCGATAGCGAAAATCAGGCACTTTAAAGCCTTTTTTCGGGATATTCCATGATGGGTAAAATTTTGAAAAAAGCTTTGAAAAATAAAATAAGCCACTGGGAACTAATTTGTATTGGTTTTAACCTTTCTGAAATTGTGATAATGTTCCCCTTTAAGCATCTGCCTGTCTATTCACATACCATACACACACTTTGCCTGTTTTACCCATTCACAATGTTAGAAAAGTGACCGGACCGACATAACCCACTGTGCAGGTTGTCCAAGTCTGCCGACATGGACCACCACTGGGTGGCCAAGGCGTGGCTCAGCGACATGGGCTTGCCTCAGTACGCACAAGCATTTCACACCCACCTGGTGGACGGACGCATGCTCAACTCTCTGAGTCGCCATGACCTGGAACGCCACCTGAACATCTCCAAAAAGAGCCACCAGGTCAGCCTGCTGCTGGGCATCGAGCTGCTGCGCTCGCTCTGTTTCGACAAGGATGTAAGTGAGAAAGCGCGTGAGCCTACGAGGTATAAATAGAAGCTTTCACTTGAGTGAAAAGTGCTTGTTGAAAATGCTCGCCAGGCACTGCAGGCCCGCCGGATACAGTGCGAGCACCAGAATGCGGATCCTCTGGTTTGGACCTCTCATCGTGTTGTCAAATGGATTAAAGAAATTGACCTCAAGGTGAGATAAAATATAATTCTCCATTAAAAAAAAAATCAACCCCTTTCTGTTCATCCATGCAGGAGTTTGCAGAGGGTCTGGTTAACGCTGGCGTTCATGGAGCCGTCATGGTGCTGGATCCCACTTTCAGCAGCGACACCTTGGCGACGATGATGGGAATTCCCAGCAGCAAACACATGCTTCGCAGACACCTCGAGGAAGAGGTGACAAACCTGATTGGCCCCGCCAGGTAAACACAAGCATCCAATAGTTCACTGGTATCAAACTCAAGGCCCGGGGGCCAGATCTAACTCGTCACATGCTCCATCCATCCATCCATTTCCTACCGCTTATTTCCTTTGGGGTTGCTGGTGCCTATCTCAGCTACAATCGGCGGAAGGTGGCGTACACCCTGGACAAGTCGCTACCTCATCGCGGGGCCAACACAGATGGACGGACGACATTCACTCTCCCACATTCACACACTAGGGCCAATTTTAGTGTTGCCAATCAACCTATCCCCAGGTGCATGTCTTTGGAAATGGTAGGAAGCCGGAGTACCGGAGGGAACCCACGCATTCACGGGGAGAACATACCAACTCCACACAGAAAGATCCCGAGCCTGGGATTGAACCCAGGACTACTCAGAACCTTCGTATTGTGAGGCAGACGCACTAACCCCTCTGCCACCATATATATAATACTGTATATATATATATATATATATATATATATATATATATATATATATATATATATATATATATATATATATAAACTCTGTTTCCATAAGAGTTGGGAAATTGTGTTAGACGTAAATATAAACGGAATACAATAATTTGCAAATCATTTTCAACCCATATTCAGTTGAATATGCTACAAAGACAACACATTTGATGTTAAAACTGATAAAAAAAATGTTTTTGCAAATAATCAGTAACTTTAGATGCCAGAAACACATGACGAAGAAGTTGGGAAAGGTGGCAATAAATACTGATAAAGTTGAGGAATGTTCATCAAACACTTATTTGGAACATCCCACAGGTGCGCAGACTAATTGGGAAGAGGTGGGTGCTATGATTGTATAAAAGCAGCTTCCATGAAATGCTAAGTAATTCACAAACAAGGATGGAGTGAGGGTCACCACTTTGTAAGAAAATTGTCAAACAGTTTTAGAACAACGTTTTTCAACAAGCTATTGCAAGGAATTTAGGGATTTTACCATCTACAGTCCGTAAAATCATCAAAAGGTTCAGAGAATCTGGAGAAATCACAGCATGTAAGCGATGATATTACGGACCTTTGATCCCTCAGGCGGTATTGCATCAAAAACCAACATCAGTGTGTAAAGGATATCACTCCATGGGCTCAAGAACACTTCATAAAACCACTGTCAGTAACTACCGTTGGTCGCTTCATCTGTAAGTGCAAGGTAAAACTCTACTAAGCAAAGCGAAAGCCATTTATCAACTACAACCAGGAACGCCGCCGGCTTCTCTGGGCCCAAGCTCACCTAAGATGGACTGATGCAAAGTGTAAAAGTGTTCTGTGGTATGACGAGTCCACATTTCCAATTGTATTTGGAAACTGTGGATGTGATGTGCTCCGGAACAAAGAGGAAAATAACCATTTGGATTGTTTTAGGCGCAAAGTTCAAAAGCCAGCATCTGTGATGGTATGGGGGTGTATTAGTGCCCAAGGCATGGGTAACTTACACATCTGTGAAGGCACCAATAATGCTGAATGGTCTATACAGGTTTTGGAGCAACATATGTTGTCATCCAAGCAATGTTATCATGAACGCCCCTGCTTATTTCAGCAAAACAATGCCAAGCCATGTGTTACAACAGCGTGGCTTCGTAGTAAAAGAGTGCGGGTACTTTCCTGGCCCGCCTACAGTCCAAACATGTGTCGCATCAAAAATGTGTGGCCCATTATGAAGCATAAAATATGACAGCGAAGACCCTGGACTGTTGAACGACTAAAGCTCTACATAAAACAAGAATAGTAAATATTTCCACTTTCAAAGTTTCAACAATTATTTTCCTCAGTTCCCAAAGGTTAATTGGGTGTTGTTAAAAGAAAAGGTGATGTAACACAGGGGTGAACATGCCCTTTCCCAACTACTTTGGCACGTGTTTCAACCAAAACATTCTAACTTAATAATTATTTGCAAAAAAAAATTTCATGAGTTTGAACATCAAATATCTTGTTTTTGTAGTGCATTCAATTGAATATGGGTTGAAAAGGACTTGCAAATTATTGTATTCCGTTTATATTTACATCTAAAACACAATTTCCCAACTCATATGGAAACCAAAGTAAGACTAAGAAGACTGTACATATATATATATATATATATATATATATATATATATATATATATATATATATATACATATATATATATATATATATATATATATATATATATATATATATATATATATATATATATATATATATATATATATATATATATATATATATATATATATTTTTTTTTTTTTTTTATATATATATATATATATATATATGTGATACGGCAGAGGTCACTAACCTTTTTGAAACAAAGAGCTACTTCTTGAGTACTGATTAACGCGAAGGGCTACCAGTTTGATACACACTTAAATAAATTGCCAGAAATAGCCAATTTGCTCAATTTACCTTTAACTCTATGTTATTATTAATAATTAATGATATTAATCTTTGTGGAAACACTGATCATCTTAATGATTCCTCACAATGAATATATATTTTTGATGTCATGTTTTAAATAGGTTAAAATCCAATCTGCACTTTTACAGCTGTAAATATACTCCTGCCCTATTAACCACGCCCCCAACCACGCCCCGCCCCAAACCACGCCCCACCCACCTCCAGAAATCGGAGGTTTCAAGGTTGGCAAGTATGCTATAGCTGCTTCAGGGGTGTCAAACTCATTTTAGCTCAGGGGCCGCATGGAGGAAAATCTGTGCATTAAAACTAAAAAATAAAGACAATTTCAGATTGTTTTCTTAGTCTTACTTTGGTCAAAAATAGAACAAACACATTCTGAAAATATTACAATAAAAATATGTGAAAAAAATACCGGCAGCGGTAAAGTTTCGATCATGAAGGAAAAAGGAAAGTGAATAACTGAATACATTTACATGTGCATAGAAAAATGTTTTCTTTTGTCCATCCATCTATCCATTTCCTACCGCTTATTCCTTTTGGAGTCGCGGGGGGCGCTGGTGCCAATCTCAGCTACAATCAGGCGGAAGGCGGCTTACACCCTGGACATCCCTAGCGCCAACACTGATGGAGTATTAGTGCGTGCAAAACAGCAGTAGGCGACTGTAGCCTGCGGGCCGGTTCTAATACTAATTAAATATCATCCCGGGAGCCAAAGATAATTCATGACTTGGCCCTGACTTTGGCCCTGACTTTGGCCCCTGTGAAATAGCATTTTGAAAAACAACCTCAGTTGACTAGATCGGACCAATCTAAGTCTATAACCGTCAACATGAATTCTCACCAGCATTGAAAGTAAACAGGTTTTTAAAACAAAAGTAATATTTTATCTGAGTATGTAAATTAGTTTGCTTGCTGATTTTTTTTTTTTTTTGGTTTTGAATTGTGTAGTTATACTTGTATATGGTAACTAATATTCTGAGACTGTAAATTGTTTGCTTGTTTGCTTGTTGATGATTATTTTTAATTTTTTTTAATCTATTGTGTAGTTATAATTATACGCTTTTACATCTAATTGTATTGAATTTGTGGACCCCAGGAAGACTAGTGGGTTGTTGTGGCAACCAGCTAATGGGGATCCTTAATAAAAATGTAAAATCAAACTGTTGAAGCCGAGGCAAAACGTATTCCAAGACAAACCAATCAGTCCAGTTGCGGTCGATTGAATGCTCTGGGATGACAATGACCTGGATGAATGACAACATTCATAGACCAGTTGGCCAAAGTGCTGCAGTGTACAAAAATAAAATGAAATGAAAAAAAGTGCACGCAGTGTCACATTTCCATCTCACCAGTCATCCATCCAATTGAACAGTGAAAAAATGACAGTAGATTTAATGGTGACTGTAGCCGTTATTTTTTTACCGTTACAAAAAAAAATGCTATCTTTTTGCCACATACAGTAAGACAACTACTGTAAAATTGATTTAACTATATTTATATAGCGCTTTTTTCTAGTGACTCAAAGCGCTTTACATAGTGAAACCCAATATCTAAGTTACATTTAAACCAGTGTGGGTGGCACTGGGAGCAGGTGGGTAAAGGGTCTTGCCCAAGGACACAATGGCAGTGACTAGGATGGCGGAGGCGGGAATCGAACCTGCAACCCTCAAGTTGCTGGCACGGGCGCTCTACCAACCGAGCTATGCTGCCCCGGTATGGTTTTTAAAAAAAACAAAAAAAACTGGCAGCGCTGTCGGTAGAAGTCTACTGTAAAAATGACAATTGTACTACTTTTTCATTTACGGTAAAATGCTCTAAAAACCTACGTCTACTTTCAGAGTGTTTTTTACCGTAAAATTTACAGTGGAGTTTTTTTCAAGCATGTTACTGTAAATGGAAAAACAATTTGTTTTTTTACAGTAATATTTGCAGTGTTTTATTATAGCATATTTAACTAAATATAGACACAATCAATTTTTTTACAGTACAATTTACAGTGTTTTTAAAAAATGTTTTATAGCATATTACTGTAAATGGAAAAACAATCAGTTTTTACCGTAAAATTTACAGTGTTTTTTTTATCATATATTACTGTAAATGAAAAAGAAATCAGTTTTTTTACAGTAAAATTCGGCCAACTGATCTGCCAGATTTTACTGTAAAAAAAACAATATTTCTGTCTTCTATTTACTGTAATACACTGTGACACAACTGTAGATTTTGGGTTTATCAGTTGGCAGAATTTCACTATAAAAATGACAGTGGTGCTGTTTTTTACACTTAAAACATTACTCTAAAATGTTTTCTATCTTCAGATTTGTTTTTTACGGTGTAGTACGTAAAAAAATAGATTATCAAATGCTTAGGCAATTGTGTAATAAGATCATGAGGTGGATCTTTGTATGTTTGTATTTTATATATTCATTGTTACAAACGGCCCTATGAGAGCCTCCATACTTGCGGTGTGGCCCTCAATGAAAACAAGTTTCACACCTTTGTATGGACAGAAAGACCGACAGGCAGCCATGATATTTCTCTGTTTTCCTTCAGGGCCGAAGCCAAACAGGATTTTGAGCGTTCGGTTTTGGGAACGCCGCCGACTCCTCTTCGTCAAAACTCCCCAAGCAGGTCACCTGGGTCCGCTAGTCGACACACCGATGACGAAGGCTCACTGAGGAGGAGGGCTGTCAAGGTGGGGACCATGGACGTAATTGGGGGGGGGGGGCTAGAGGGTCTTCTGCACTTATCAATATCCAAAACTAATGTAACACTGTTGAATGGATACAAGTCAAACACTTCTGCCTGGTGGAAAACTTCCGCTCAGACTGAAGCATGTCCCTTTGGACCAGGGGTCTGCAACATCCAGCATACAAAGATCCGTTTGAGCTCATTCCCTACCAAATAAAACCCATCCAGAGCCGCAAACTCTGTTTGACCTAGTGTTGTCCCGATACCAATACTTTAGTACCAGTACCAAAATGTATTTTCTAAATAAGGTGGACCACAAAAAAATAGCATTATTGGCTTTATTTTAACAAAAAAAATCTTATAGTACAAAAAACATATGTTTATTATTGCAATCGAAGAACAATTTTGACCTCAAATAAAATAATGAACATACAGGACAATTTGTCTTTTTAGTAGTAAGAACAATTTTGACCTCAAATAAAATAATGAACATACAGGACAATTTGTCTTTTTAGTAGTAAGAACAATTTTGACCTCAAATAAAATAATGAACATACAGGACAATTTGTCTTTTTAGTAGTAAGTAGACAAACAAAGGCTCTCAATTTGTTTGCTGATGTATAGAAGGGCATATTGTGGCATTTCTCATTCTATTGTGTCAAAATTATGAGGGACAAACTGTAAAAATTGATTATTAATCTACTTGTTCATTTAATATTCATATCTGCTTACTTTGTCTTTTAACTCATCTGTTAAAATGCAATAATCACTTAATTTTCTGTTGTTTGGATACTTTACATTTGTTTTGGATGATACCACACATTTAAGTATGGATCCGATACCAAGTAGTTACAGGATCATAGATTGGTCATATTCAAAGTCCTCATGTGTCCAGAGTCGTATCTCCTGAGTTTATAAACATACAGTAATATGTTTTTTTTTTAAATGAAAAAAAATTTGTGACAATAAAAAATATTGATGTAATCTTAGTAGTATCGACTAGATATGCTATTGTACTTGCAGTGACGTGCGGTGAACTAAACACCAAGTGAGGCATAGATACTTTTGGAGTTTTTGTTCTTCTTTTTTTTAACTTGAATTTATATGTGCAGCTCTAATCATTGTTGATTTAGGGTGCACATTAGAGAAACACAAAAAAGAAGGCAATTATCAGTGGCGTGCTGTCAGGGGAGGCAAGTGAGGCAGTGCCTCACCTGTCATCAGGTGGCTTAACCATGAGATGTTCCAAAACAAAGTTATAAAATAAAATATGTTTTAAAAATTATCTTTTGGTTTATGTTTTCTATGTGATGCTGGTGTGGTTCCTGTATATTTTGATAATTTTCATGGTCAAAATTGGGGAAATTCCATGTTTCCTGATCAAAACAATGAAGCAGATGAGAAGTGAGGCAGACACAGGTGGTGCCTCCACGGCTACAAGCAGTGTGTATTGGGCGTGTGCGTGTGAGGGGGCGCATGCTTGTTGTCACGTGGAAAACGCGGGTCTTGAGGCAGCAAGTACCTCTGCTTCAAGGTAGGGGGCGATATATTGTCAACTTGCAGTTCAATGCTTCAGCAGTACTCTGACTCGCCACACTGGGAGAAGTGGGGGCGCTCAAGCTAGCAGACAGAGGTCTCTCCAGCAGAAGCCAGTCTTTTTTTTTTTTTTTTAAACTATTTATAACAAACAATGCATTTTTATTAGAGTAAGCCAGCATTTGTGGGTGTTTTTTGTCGAATGCAAAAATATTGTTTAATTTCTTGGAATGAAATTGAATTAAATGAATGTTTCTGCGAATATGGAGGATTATATACTGTATCCAAGAGGAAATACTTCTCTAAATTGGATTTTAAGACAAAATGAATGCGATTATAGAAAGTATGTTTTCATGGAGGATAGCTATTGTTGCTTCAGATACAAATACAGAAAGGTCAAATACACTCACAATACTTGATTTAATTTGTTAAAAGCAAATGGGACCAAAAAGTATTTAAAAACAACTTTATCAAATAGTTTTTGGACCCATTTATCATATCATAATATCATTATGATAACGTTTTTATGAAAGCGAATAACTCCATTTTTTTTCCTGTTACTCTAATGTGCAACCTAAATCATTACTATAGCTGCACATATAAATTTAAGTAAAACAAGAAAAAAAGTATGTATGCCTCACCTGGTGTTTAGTTCACTGCACGTCACTGACAGTTATTCGCTTTCATAAAAACGTTGTCATAATGATATTATGATATGATAAATGGGTCCAAAAAGTATTTGATAAAGTTGTTATTAAATACTTGTTGGTCCCATTTGCTTTTAACAAAATAAATCAAGTATTGTGAGTGTATATTACCTTTCTGTATTTGTATCTGAAGCAGCAATAGCTATCCTCCATGAAAACATACTTTGTATAATCACATTCATTTTGTCTTAAAGTCCAGTTTAGAGAAGTATTTCATCTTGGATACAGTATATAATCCTCCATATTGGCAGAGACATTCATTTAATTCAATTCCATTTCAAGCAAAAAAACAGTATTTTTGCATCAGACAAAAAACACCCACACACGCTTACTCTAATAAAAATACCATGTTTGTTATAAATACAATTATCAAAAAAAAAAAAAGAAGAAAAAAAGGTTGGCTTCCGTTGGCGAGACATGTGTTCACCACCTGTATCTGCCTCACTTCTCATCTTACCTGTTATTTTGATCAGGAAACACGGATGTTCCGCAACTTTAAACCGTGAAAATTATCAAAATATACAGGAACCACACCAAAATCACATAGAAAACATTGACAAAAAGATAAATATTCAAACTTATTTTATTTTATTACTTCCTTTGTGATGATCTCTTGGTTAAGCCACATGGTGGCAAGGTGAGGCACTGCCTCTCTTGCCTCCCCTGACAGCACGTCACTGTGTACTTGGTATCATTACAGTGGATGTCAGATGTAGATCCACCCATGTTATTTGTCATGTGTGCTGGCTTTCTGTTAGCGGAGAGCTGGCGTTTCCTCCTACGGTGTGTAGTGAAGCATGTTTAGCTATTCCTCATCCTGCAGGGATGATACTTGTAATAAAAACGTACTTTATTCCTCACCATGGAGGCGAGGACTAGTGATTTAGATGTAGCTAAAACGCTGCCGACTGCGAATGGACATTTGCCGCTAGCGAGCCAGCCATGTTTTAAAGGGGAACATTATCACAATTTCAAAAGGGTTGAAAACAATAAAAATCAGTTCCCAGTGGCTTGTTGTATTTTTTGAAGTTTTTTTCAAAATTTTACCGGTTCCGGAATATCCCTAAAAAAAAGCTTTAAAGTGCCTTATTTTCGCTATCTTCGAAACCACTATCCATTTTCCGGTGACATCATACAGTGCTGCCAATGTAAACGAACAATGGCAAATACCACAGCAAGATATAGCGACATTAGCTCGGATTCAGTCTCGGATTTCAGCGGCTTGAGCGATTCAACAGATTACGCATGTATTGAAACAGATGGTTGGAGTATGAAAGTACTGAAGAAGAAACTGAAGCTATTGAGCGGATAGCTATTGACGCTATTCCTAACCATAGCATGGCCGAATAGCTGCGTTAGCATCGCGGGTAAAATGTGTGGACCAAACGATCAGGACTTTCGCATTTTGTAATAATGGAGCAACTTAAATCCGTCGATTGGTAAGTGTTTTTTTCGCATTAAATGTGGGTGGAAAGAAACTTAATATAGTTGCAAATGCATCTGCAGGTTATCCATACATCTCTGTGCCATGTCTGCTTTGGCACCGCCGGTAAATAGCATGTTAGCATCGATTAGCTGGCAGTCACGCTGCGACCAAATATGTCTGATTAGCACATAAGTCAACATCAACAAAACTCACCTTTGTGATTTCGTTGACTTTATCATTGCAAATGGATCTGCAGGTTATCCATACAACTCTGTGCCATGTCTGTCATCGCCGGTAAATAGCATGTTAGCATCGATTAGCGTAGCATGTTAGCATCGATTTGCTGGCAGTCACGCCGCAACAAATATGTCTGATTAGCACATAAGTCAACAACAAAACTCACCTTTGTGATTTCGTTGACTTTATCGTTGCAAATGCATCTGCAGGTTATCCATACATCTCTGTGCCATGTCTGTCATCGCCGCTAAAATGTGGAGACACTTTGGCACATTCAATGGGGGTCTGGCGGCAGACACTTTCACATCTTCGGTGCAACTTGAATCCCTCCCTGTTAGTGTTGTTACACCCTCCGAAAACACACCGACGAGGCATGATGTCTCCAAGGTTCCAAAAAATAGCCGAAAAAACGGAAAATAACAGAGCTGAGACCTGGTGTTTGTAATGTGTAGAAAATGAAAATGGCGGCAGTATTACCTCGGTGACGTCACGTTCTGACGTCATCGCCACCAGAGCAATAAACAGAAAGGCGTTTAATTCGGCAAAATTCACCCATTTAGAGTTCGGAAATCGGTTGAAAAAAATATATGGTCTTTTTTCTGCACCATCAAGGTATATATTGATGCTTACATAGGTCTGCTGATAATGTTCCCCTTTAAAGCACCTCTTCCTGAGGGCGTTTCAGTGTTATAACTTCACTTTTATCATAAGTTTTTAAGCCAAAGTATGTCCGTTCTCCCTTTACTATCGACACACTGTGTCTCTTTCTAAGTACTCTGTAATTGTGTGCTGCCGAACCTGCTCCTCTGCTCACAAAACCAGCAATGTCAAGACAAGATAACGTGCCGCGTATGGTACCGTTTTTGATTCATTAGTACCACAACACCGTACAACCCTAGTTTGACCCCAACAATGACAATAACACCACTTGCAGTTTGTTGTTATAGAATTTATGAGATCGAACACTACACCAAAAAATATTTACCGAGTATTTTTGCTCGGATTATCTTTCTCTAGTACAGCGGTTACCAATTTTTTTGAAACCAAGAGCTACTTCTTGGGTACTGATTAATGTGAAGGGCTACCAGTTTGATACACACTTAAATAAATTGCCAGAAATAGCCAATAGCTCAATTTACCTTTAACTCTATGTTATTATTAATAATTAATTTTATTTATCTTTTTGGAAACATTGATCGTCTTAATAATTTCTCACAATAAATATATATAGAAACAGATACATATCAATATGCAACACTTTATTTTTATATTTTCTCTAAGTGCACATTTTTCAAACTGAACATTTTCAAATGATTACTTCAAAGACAGTCTTGTGAAATCACAATATCCCTTTTTAACTAGCTAGTCAATAACATTTTTTAACTAATCATGAATTACTTTGCACCATGTTTGTACAAATAATAACTCATGTTAAATACAAAAGTTAACTCTCAAATTTTTAAATAAATCATGTCACACTTTGAACTGGACACCAAATCTGTTATCTGTTTCTTTGTCAGTAAGTGGGAAGTCTCGCTTTGCATGCTGTTTACTAGTGTTGTACTCTGGTGTGTAACTTGACACTGCAACTCTAAGTGAGACTTGCAGATGTCTATCAGTGAGGCATGTTGTGTGTTTGTTCTTGATGAAGTTCATGTCAGAAAAGGCTGATTCAAAAAGATAAGTTGAACCAAACAGGCTTGCAACCTTCATAGCTGCTGCGCATACACCACTGTAATTTTCTGTGTCAACAAGGCACCAAAGGTTTCGTGCAGCCTGGTGGGCTTTGAGGTGGAGGTCATTTTGCAGTGTTACAATTTCAATCTCCACCTGTTCAGCATCCAGGCTTAAAGGCCTACTGAAATGAGAATGTTTTATTCAAACAGAGACAGCAGGTCCATTCTATGTGTCATACGTGATCATTTCGCGATATTGCCATATTTTTGCTGAAAGAATTTAGTAGAGAACATCCACGATAAATTTTGCAACTGGAGAAAAGCCCTGCCTCTACCGGAAGTGGCAGATGATGACGTCACATGTTGACGGCTCCTCATATATTCACATTGATTTTAATGGGAGCCTCCAACAAAAACAGCTATTCAGACCGAGAAAACGACAATTTCCCCATTAATTTGAGCGAGGATGAAAGATTCGTGTTTGAGGATATTGATAGTGATGGACTACAAAAAAAAACAATAGTTGCATTGAGACAGATTCATATGTTTTTAGAGACATTTACTAGGATAATTCTGGGAAATCCTTTAACTTTCTATTGTGTTGCTAGTGTTTTAGTGAGTTTAACAGTACCTGATCGTCGGAAGTGTACGTCCACGGCCGGGTGTTGACGCGCAGTGTCTCGGGGAAGTCGACGGCAGCTGTACGGGAGGCACAAGCTCAGCTGATATCCGGTAAGAGGCGACTTTTTAACCACAATTTTCTCACCGAAACCTGCTGGTTGACATTCGGTCGGGATCCATGTTCGCTGTGATCCATACTAAAGTTTCACCTCCGTGAATTTTAAACAAGGAATCACCGTGTGTTTGTGTGGCTAAAGGCTTAAGCTTCCCAACTCCGTCTTTCTACTTTGACTTCTCCAATATTAATTGAACAAATTGCAAAAGATTCAGCAACACAGATGTCCAAAATATTGTATAATTATGCCGTTAAAGCAGACGACCTTTAGCAGTGTGTGTGCGCAGCGCTCATATTCATAACAGCCCGTGTGACACGCGTACACGTCATCATTACGCAACGTTTTCAAGAAAAAAGTCCCGGGAAATTTAAAATTGCAATGTTAATATTTCATCATTGATATATAAACTATCAGACTGCGTGGTGGGTAATAGTGGGTTTCAGTAGGCCTTTAATGTTGCACTTAACTGCTCAGCAATGCATGATATGTCCACGTTCATGAAAGGATTAGAAATGAACGACACACATGGCTCAAGCTGATGCAGGTCACAAAACCTGTTCGCAAACTCTTGCCCAATTCTGTTCATGACCTGAAAGTACTTTTTTGCAATGTTGTCAAAAGCCTCAGATGCAGATGCATTGTCTTTCAGCACCATCTGCACAGAGAGAAAGTGCAGCACTTGTTTTCTTTCTGGCGCTGTATTTAACTGCTCAATCAGCAGTCAAAGTGTGCAGAGAAAGTGTGCATAGAGCAAGAGATACTCGACTTACTGTACTGGAACAGGTTGCTACGAACTGGCTCTGAACGCGGGTTTGAACTGGTTTAAGAAGCCCAGGGATCTCATCAGCGGCAGGTGTGTTGAGTGCAGCGCACAGATGAGTGTGCCCAGGCCGTGACAGTTATGATGTTAAACATTCATGGTACATTCATTCTATTATACAAGCAGTAACAATTTTGTATTTCCTCTAGCCTCCAACAGGCTTCAGCCCAAAAGCACGCAATGGGCGGGACTTGAGTTGCCACAGCAGCTATGGCTCGCTATCTCGCGACGTCAGAGAGCAAACACCGCCAAGAACACAAGGGAGCCCCATCAGGTCTTACGCCAACATAGAGGTCACCAACGTCTGAAGTAACTTCTTTGAAAAAACAAAAAGAGCCTTTTAAGGACAGATTGCACATACTTGTTTGTTCGTGTTTGCCCGACTCATTATGTGGGTCAAATAACAGGAAAAAAAAAAGATGAAGAATTCAATCCTAGTTGATTATTTTTGTATGTGTTGTGAGGACTAATGAGATTTCTGTAATAGATTTGTATCAAACAGCGTACATGACAAAGCAAGTCTTACATTCAAATGTTCATGTCTTTACAGCGCCGCTGTTTGTGATGCCTTGTCAATGTCAGAACAATTTACAAAAAAAAGTGGAGTTTGTCGAGTATTTTCTATGTTTGATTGTCAATTTTGCACACTGTTATGTTTTACATGAAATTATGTCAGAACCTCACTTGTTTTGATTAAAATTTCAAAAAACATTAAGAATTGATCAAATAAACATTAATATTTGTTCATTAAACTGTCTTATAACTTTATTTTCTGTATGATTGATTTTTTTTTTACATTTTCTTCAGTAAAAATCTCTTATATTTGGACATTTTTTGATCGTATACAGTGCAAGAAGCTGATATGAGGCTGCCGCTATAGTCTTTGGAGTGGAATATTGTTAGAATAATCATGTATATATATCGTAACACAACTTCAGTATGCTTAAAGTTTGTTGCAATAGTTATTAGCTATTGTGCTTAAGCTGTACTTTTCTATCTGTGCAAGGACAAAAACTTTTTGTCTGAGGGATGGCCTCAGTCACAGTTATCTTTGTTTTAGCCCGCTAACAGGACCCCAACGCAGATAAGACGACAGCACGCAGACAACGCAGAGACAAAGCAAAATCACAAGCAGATTCCGTCACATATTGTGCGTATTGGACCTGCTTTGCATAATATATGTGACCACTCCTTTTAGAGGCAGCCTCAGTGGAGTTGACTGTGGAGCAGGGGCGTCACTAGCTTTTAAGGACAGGGGGGGCTTAGCGCCCAGGAGATGAACATGATGTGAGCGAACATAGCGCACGAGTACAAAACTTCACAAACGGCTAACAAAGATTCAGAAATTATTATTTGTCATTATTATTATTTCAGTCGGTTAGGGAAATTAAATAGATATATGGATGTCTGAATAGAAGTGAGAAACATTTATGTATACTGTTGGAAAGACTCAGAGTCTGTCTGCTGATCTGAAAAAGAGCCAAAGCTGTCAAAGAGCTGAAGGACCATCTTCAAAGTCCAATATTGAAACAAATAATGCAAACAATAAAATTTAACTTCCAGGGCTTGACATTAATGATGTCCCGTCTTCCCGGGGACGGTAAAAAAAATGCACGGGACGATGGCTTTTAAACATTTTTTTTATTTTTCTCTTTATGCATTTATTCATTTTACATTTTATAAGGGCTTCACAGTGGCGGAGGGGTTAGTGTGTCTGCCTCACAATACGAAGGTCCTGAGTAGTCAGGGTTCAATCCCGGGCTCGGGATCTTTCTGTGTGGAGTTTGCATGTCCCCCCGTGACTGCGTGGGTTCCCTCCGGGTACTCCGGCTTCCTCCCACTTCCAAAGACATGCACCTGGGAATAGGTTGATTGGCAACACTAAATGGTGCCTAGTGTGTGAATGTGAGTGTGAATGTTGTCCGTCTATCTGTGTTGGCCCTGCGATGAGGTGGCAACTTGTCCAGGGTGTACGCTGGCTTCCGCCCGATTGTAGTTGAGATAGGCACCAGCGCCCCCCGTGACCCCAAAGGGGATAAGCGGTAGTAAATGGATGGATGGATACATTTTATATTAAATGTCTTGGATTTTCCTCCCTCTAAAAATCCTATGAAATGTTTAACAAGCCATCGTATAATAATATAACAGCTATTAATGTAACAAATCAATGCAATAAAACAAATATATTTTTAATGATTTTTGTCATTATTTTAACAATAGGCTAATGTATACTACTTTATATAGATTCTACAAGAAACACAAAACTTAAAAACAAATTATTTACAATTGCAGACACAAGGTTTTGTGCAGCTTGACCACAGAGTTGAAAAGGAGCAAAGATCTTCAATATTTGTATGTGAAAATCACAAATAAATCTTCTAGGGGAGAATGACGCCCCTACAGGTATTTGGTTTACAAACTTTCAGCCCCACAAAATTCACCAGCCACCACTGATTATGATGCAATCTCCATCCATCCATCCATTTTCTACCGCTTATTCCCTTTTGGGGTCGCGGGGGGCGCTGGCGCCTATCTCAGCTACAATCGAGCGGAAGGCGGGGTACACCTTGGACAAGTCTCCACCTCATCGCAGGGCGAACACAGATAGACAGACAACATTCACACTGACATTCACACACTAGGGCCAATTTGGTGTTGCCAATCAACCTATCCCCAGGTGCATGTCTTTGGAAGTGGGAGGAAGCCGGAGTAACCGGAGGGAAAGATCCCGAGCCTGGATTTTAACCCAGGACTGCAGGACCTTCGTATTGTGAGGCAGACGCACTAACCCCTCTTCCACCGTGAAGCCATGATGCATTCTCATTTTAGGCAAAACATGAGACAATACTCTCTTAACAACAACTTATATAACTGTAACCAAGAATAAGTCTTTAAGTAATAATATTCAAATACTAACTTTGTTGGGTAAGACAGACTTTGGTTTTATTCTGAATCCAGTGAAACAGATTGGTGGTTTTAGCAGATTATAAAGACTTTCAGGTGTTTATATATGTTTAAGTATTGGGCAGACACTTTTATCCAAAGCAACATGCATGAAAAATACATATAAAACAATCACTGTAAACATGATCGTTTACGGGAAGAATGTAATAGAAAATATCAATACAAAGTGTCAAGACAGAATTAACCCTCTGCTGTTGCAGCAACAGCGATACAGTCTATTGGTCCGTAAGATATATAGATATCTAGTATAATACATTGTTTACGCAGGATATACACATATATATAACCTAATCATATTGTTTCTTCAACTTAAAAATACCTGACCGTTTTTTTCCTCTTCTCTGAGATTATTATTCCCAGTTTTGATCTTGGACGTCTGGTCACTAATAGCATATAAGAATATTCTATTACTGGTAAGCAAACTTTAAACACACCAAAACATATGTATTTTATCATAGTTACACGTATAACAAAAAACGCAGGAAAATCAGTGGTATTCAGTGAGATAAATTGCGCTGACAGTTCATTGCTCCTGCCAAAAGAATTGCACTGAGTGGAGTGGATCACCACTCCAAGATGGCGGCCGCGCGTCTCGTCTCGTCAGCGCCAGTAGGCAGTAGCGCTCCTTACGCTATGAAGTGAGGGGAAACTAAGTGAATAATGACAGGTTAAATGATTATTTATTTTAAACTCTTATTCGGGCCACTTTAAAATGAATATTTCGGCATGTATTTGTAAAAAAAAGAAAATAAATAAAAATAAAATAAAATATAACGGCAAATTATTTAGGGAGGCTTAAGAATATTTTAGGGGGGCTTGAGCCCCCCTAAAATAGGCCTAGTGACGCCCCTGCTGTGGAGCTCCTAAATAAATAGAGGTACGCGGCAGCTGTACCTTAGGGCGAGACTGTGACTAAGTGTGCAGTTCCATGCGTTCTCCTCATGAGCTAAATTGAACTCTGTCTCTGCATGGTTCTTTGCTTCTTGTCTGTTTAATAGATGTCATCAGTGTTTGAACCTGACAACATTGCGCTGCTGTGTATGCAATTTTAGTATTTTCGATGTGTCTGAAAAGGGGTAGGAAGAAACAGACCTAGGTGAGCTAGCAGGCACTTGTTGCTACCATACTGTAGGAAGGGATTCATATGACCCAATTTATGAATGGATCTTGCATTAGAGAAAGAGGGAGATTAATCATTCTGCAATGCATTCTGCTGAAAATGATGGAAAGCACTACTCTACATAGTAACTGTCAGGGTTCAAACACTGATGACATCTATTAAACAAGACAAAAAGCAAGGAATCAAACAGAGACAGAAATATATTTGGCTAGGTGAGGAGAGCGTGTACACCTGTACCCTTTTACAGTGTCTCACCACGCTCTGACGAAAGACTGTACGCCTCCTCTTTTATTTAGACTTTTCCTGATTACATGGCAACAGCTGTTTCTAAGGGAGGGTGGTCGTAAACAGCTGGCGCCGTCGGTCACAAAACAGTTCTAAGAAAAGGTTCCTGGAGGGGAGTCAGGCCCTGCTTCCTCTCCACTTTGTAGATCTCGGGTCATGACAAAATCTTCCTGTGGATTACAATACATCAAAGAAACCGACACCTTAATTTCGCTTCCCATCCTATACAGTGGAGTTTTACAAGCCTTTTGATTGGTAGGATCAAAGACAGCTTTTGTCCTCTCGGCGGGAATTAATTGAAACACAAAGTTTTGTGATAACTTAGATACAATTATTCTGACAGTAACTGGTGCTGTGGTCAAAGATGGAATGGCCAGAAAACCCATTTTAAAATATTCAACACCCTACTGACATTTGGCAGCTAATTTGCCCCAATTTGTCACGTTTCATGACAAATGGGGCCATAAGAATCCCCGTCCTACTGAACCATTCTTTCCCTCAAGAAAGCCAGCAGATTTAATTTAAAATGAACTTTAATCACACAAACTTAATACTGTACAATAAATATATTAAATGTTGTTTTGCTAAGTGAGGGAATGCATGAATGACTAAACAGAATAGAATGCTTTATCGTCATAAAACATGAAAGCATGGTGAAGGTGCAGTTGAAAACAACATCCATTCATCCATCCATTCATCCATCCATTTTTTACCGCTTGTCCCTTTTGAGGTTGCGGGGGTAAATATGTTAACAATGAAAATAAAAATGCATAAACACAGTGCAACCGTCAAAACAGTGTCAGCTATTGGGACGGAGTCAATATACCAATAGCCAACGGGTAAAAAAAAGTTCTAGCACTCGTGTGACCAAATTCTTTAGCTCTTGTGTGACCAAAAGCTCCTGCCTGATAGCAGCAAGTTGAACAAAAGCTGACCAGGGTGAGAGCTGTCTGCCAGGATTGTCTTTGCTCTTAAAAGGCAGCGAGATCAAGCAATGTGTGGGCGGCCGATGATCTTCTCCTTTGTCCTGTTCACCATTCCAATAAATTAAAGGCCTACTGAAATGAGATTGTCTTATTTAAACAGAGATAGCAGGTCCATTCTATGTGTCATACTTGATAATTTGGCGATATTGCCATACTTTTGCTGAAAGGATTTAGTAGAGAACATTGACGATAAAGTTTGCGACTTTTGGTCTCTAATTAAAAAGCCTTGCCTGTACCGGAAGTAGCAGACGTTGTGCGCGTGACGTCACTGGTTGTAGAGCTCCTCACATCCTCACATTGTTTACAATCATGGCCACCAGAAGCTAGAGCGATTCAGATTGAGAAAGTGACAATTTCCCCATTAATTTGAGCGAGGATGAAAGATTTGTGGATGAGGATAGTGAGAGTGAAGGACTAGAAGTTAAAAAAAAAGACGAGGGCAGTGGTAGGGATTCAGATGTAATTAGACACATTTACTAGGATAATTCTGGAAAATCCCTTATCTTCTTATCATGTTACTAGTGTTTTAGTGAGATTATATAGTCATACCTGAAAGTCGGAGGGGTGTGGTGACCACCAGTGTCTCTGAGGGAAGCCATGGAGGAGCCAAGAAAGTCGCAGCTGCCTCTTTGACAGCTGCTGGAGGAACCACACAAGCTCCGCTCATGTTTACGGTAAGAGCCGACTTATTACCACAGTTTTCTCACCGAAACCTGCCGGTTGACATGTGGCAGAGAACCATGTTCGCTTGACCGATTTGTTCAATAGTAAAACTTCACAACAAACAAAGAAACACCGTCTGTGTTCGTGTTGCTACAGCCGGCTGCAATACATCACTTTCCACTAACATCATTCTTTTTTGTAGTCTCCATTATTATTTGAAGAAATTGCAAAAGATTCAGCAATACAGTTGTCCAGAATACTGTGTAATTATGCGATAAAAATAGACTACTTTTAGCCGATAGTGGTGCTGGGAGAACATGTCAGCTACCACCGGGGACATCACGCGCACTCGTCATCATTCCGCGACGTTTTCAACAGGATACCGCCGGAAAATTTAAAATTGCAATTTAGTAAACTAAACCGGCCGTATTTGAATGTGTTGCAATGTTAATATTTCATCATTGATATATAAACTAGCAGACCGCGTGGTCGGTAGTAGTGGGTTTCAGCAGGCTTATAATGTAGAAATGTGACTACCAAGATGGATAATATATATACAAGATCAAAAATGTCTCCAAACTGGACTTTTCGACCAAACGGAAAATGATCAGACTTTCACAATGAAAGTACTGTACTGAGCTTTTCCAAAAATAGGATATGTACAAATAAAAGCTACAGCGTTGTAAAGGCATGGCTTTTAATTTTATCAAAGTAAATACATTTAGTAACTTTTATGTGTGTTTTTTTTAATGAGCAGCCTGCGTTTTAACATTGATAAAAAGCATATGAAATTAAATTTGAAAAAAATTTGCTCTGAACCGTATGGCACGTCACGATATTATATTGAATTATGTACACACTACTGGAGTGCATCTGTGCTGGATTGGAGACATCTGGAAAAGCGATTTAAAAAAAATTAAGGACATTTTGTATATCCTCTTGACAACTGCAGGCGTCAATTGTGTTTTGCATAACAGAGCTATTCTAAATGTCCACCGTGGAGGACGCTGCAGTTTCTAACAGGATGATTTACACAAGCGTCCTGCTACATCCAGCAGGAAGCGGAGGAGAGGCACAGGTGGTAAATATGACAGTAAACAAGTATTATGTCGCCTCACATAGTGAACATCTTGAAAGGACAATGTGATAAAAGTGACAGCAACAGGATATTAAAGGCAAGATTGACATCATAGAAATACATAGAACAGGAAATTGAATTTATTGCAACACAATTGCATCATCTTATACATCAACAATTGCAATTATTAATTGATTTGTACTTAAATGTACAGGTAATATGATGTGATGGCAACAGATTGACCCTGCAACAGATTATTACTCTCTCCTTCATTTGTCATTGGGGAAAACAAACTGTTACAATTCAGGGGGAAATCAGAGCTTAGTCAACGTCCTGGAATGGATTTTATTTGGCCTTTGACGTTCCGCCGTAGTTAATAAGTAAGCCTTATGAGATACTCTCATGGAATTGTTCATTGCATTACACAACGATGATTCATTTGCCACAGTAAAAAAAAAAAGGTTTGGTAAACATAAGAAATGATATGACACTTTTATTAGGCTTACGCCATGAATATACCAAATACCCAAATAATTCAAGGACTTGTGTAGACAGTATGAACACAATATTTGTTTTAGACAGATAAATGGCAAAAATTACAGTTGCTGTTAACTCAATTTTGAGATAATATTTTGCAACTTCCTTCTCTTTACTCACAGTGACAGGAGCTTTCGGGACCAATGATGATAACACAAAATCAGATGACTAATGTCTGACGGCCGAGCAAGATGACAACATGTCTGGAAAGGTTGTAAAGTTTAAAAATTAACTTAAACATTTTACACTCAATAATATATTCTACATACTTGTTTAATCATCCATCCATTTTATACCGCTTATTCACTTTGGGGTCGCAGGGGGCGCTGGTGCCTATCTCAGCTACAATCGGGCGGAAGGCAGGGTAAACCCTGGACAAGTCGCCACCTCATCGCAGGGCCAACACAGAGAGACAGAAAACATTCACACACTAAGGCCAATTTAGTGTTGCCAATCAACCTATCCCCAGGTGCATGTCTTTGGAGGTGGGAGGAAGCCGGAGTACCCGGAGGGAACCCACGCATTCACGGGGAGGACATGCAAACTCCACACAGAAAGATCCCGAGCCCAGGACTACTCAGGACCTTCGTATTGTGAGGCAGACGCACTAACCCGTCTTCCACCATAAAGCCCCTGTATAATCATATATATTATAATAATTAATGTCAATGTTAATGATACAATTAATATTTGAAGGGATGTTTTAGTTTTTCTGACACTAAATTGGAAAAAATGACGGGAAAAACATATAGATAATACATTTAAAACATGTCATTGTTTTACAGTATAACCTCAATTTATGAGCTTAATTGACAGTTTTTAACTGAAAACACTTGTATCTCAATCAATCAATCAATCAATCAATCAATCAATCAATCAATGTTCATTTGTATAGCCCTAAATCACAAGTGTCTCAAAGGGCTTCACTGTCAGAGGGAGTTTGTGAGGAACCCCAAGATGCAGAGAAGGCGGCAGGCATGGTGCGGGAAAACATGATTTAATCTTTAGAAATAAAAAAACACAAACCAGGAACTAGGAACATGCCAAATTGGAAAACGGAAAACAGGATCCAGCAAACAGGAACTAGCAACAAAAGACAGCAAGCTGCAAACAGCTACAGGTTCTATGACAAGCATTACTGACATTGACAGGTAGTGGTGACAATAATCCAGCATCTGACTGGAGGACAAAACAGGTTCAAATGCAGCCGGCTGATTGACACCAGGTGTGGCCAGGTGCCATACAGCCACAGCTGAGGGGAAACAGCGCTCAGGGAGAAAAACAGGAAATAACCAAAATAAAAACGCTGACAGGAAACAAAGACACAGAGGAAAATCTAAAACCTAACCAAACTGTCAGGGACTAACCTGACATGCACAAGCCACAACAACATCCACAGTACAGAGCCCACATAAGGGCAAGGAAAAACTCACCCCAGTGGAACGTCGATGTGAATGAATATGAGACACCTTGGAGATGACCACTTATGTGGGCAACCCCCTCACTCCCTCTAGGGGAGACCGAAAGCAATGGACGTCAAGTGGGTCTAACATAATATTGTGAAAGTCCAGTCCATAGTGGATCTAACACAATAGTGAGAGTCCAGTCCATAGTGGATCTCACATTAACATTACCCATTGAAATTAATTTAAATTATTTAATTGGTGCTTGCCCCCCATTCTCAAAATAGCCCAATTCTAACATGTAACATGCCTTTTAAAAAAAGAAAAACAAATGTTTAGGTAAGAACAATGATATAAAACTAATACAATACAATGCACTACAAAAAACCATATTGGTTTTATGGAGTAATGTAATAATAATACATTGTATTTTTCTTGGTAAGTGGACTTCCACACCATCTTCTCTCACCTGCTTGTCCGTCAAACACACCATCAGCAGCCATTCCATACTTTTATGGATACATGTCTGCCGTTCAAATATCATTCCAATGTCCTTGGCTGGCGTTGGACGCATTCTGCTCCATTATGGTGCAGACTAGCAGGGATACGCTCCAACTACTTTGCAATTCAGCTAGTTACACGCTCTGTCATATTTCTATTTTATTTTTTTAATTTCTTTAATTCAATGAAAATCATCCAATTCTTCTCAGCGCTGTCCTTGACATTCACTTTCTTTCTTCCCAAACTTGGAAAACAAAATTATTAAGTTAGGTGTGGCAAAATTTTTCTCTGCATTTGACAAAATTGCTCTCTGCATTTGACCCATTACCCTTGAATGCCCCCTGGGAGGTGAGGGGAGCAGTGAGCAGCAGCGGTGGCCACGCCCGGGAATCATGTTTTGGTGATTTAACCCCCAATTCCAACCCTTGATGCTGAGTGCCAAGCAGGAAGGCAATGGGTCCCATTTTTATAGTCTTTGGTATGACTCGGCCGGGGTTTGAACCCACAACCTACCGATCTTAGGGTGGACACTCTAACCACTGGGCCAGTGAGTAGGTGTCGATCTTTAGCTACAAGCTAATGCCAGCAAATAAGACCAGATGTTTTGGTCGGTGACATTTGCTACGGAAGTTAATTGCGGTAATACTTGTAACTAAAATGTTTTCTTGCAACTTAAAGTATAACAATTCGCCCTTATCTAAAAGCCCTTAAGTTGAGGGACTCTTAAGTATAGGTGCCACTGTGGTTTACAGTATATGCTACAGTATATAGAGCCAAGTGTAAAACCAATAGAGTCAGTCCTTACTGAAGGATGTATAACACAAGTAACACTATTCCATTATTTCAAAACTCTTCAGGTCAAACCATGAGCTGCAATCAGGGCTTTTTTACTGTACTTTCCTGTCTCTTTTCCCATGTGACTTACAGTAAAACAGAGAAAGCGGATAACAGCATTAAGAGGAAGAAGAAACAAAACAGAACAATGCAGCCATGCATGGTTTGGTCATCAATGTGGAATGTGGCCTTTACTTCATTTTGTGAAGGAAGTAACGGCATTAATTGACACTGAGCAAAATATGATAGTTTCAGCGAGTCTTCATGGTTGCGTTGTTGTTATTTCATGGACTTGTTGTTGTGACAGTCACCACGTCACTCTGTTTTGTGTGAAAGCAAGTTTTGCTACCTATGTCTGACTCTCTGCAAGCAACTTCCATCCATCCATTTTGCTACTGCTTGTCCCTTATAGGGTCTCAGCCGTACAATGGTTTGCATGTTCTGCTTGTGTGCGCGCTGCTATCGACAAATCAAACAATCAGAACAAGTCGACAGGCATGTTATTAACCACAACTTTTTGGTTTAGAGTAAAACAACTTGCACCGAGCCTAGACTATAAAATTTACTACACCTCCCTAATACCGAAGTACATGTCAAACTACTTCCATAACATAAATGACCGACATAACCACCAGGGGGGAGCTCCACAAACCACGTTAAACCCAGATTCCGATCTAACAAAGGTCTTAACTCATTCTCCTCCTATGCCACATCAATATGGATTTATTGATTGAGACATGGGCGGCACGGTAGAAGAGGGGTTAGTGCGTCTGCCTCACAATACGAAGGTCCTGATTAGTCCCGGGTTCAATCCTGGGCTCTGGATCTTTCTGTGTGGAGTTTGCATATCCTCCCCGTGACTGCGTGGTTCCCTCCGGGTACTCCGGCTTCCTCCCACCTCCAAAGACATGCACCTGGGGATAGGTTGATTGGCAACACTTAATTGGCCCTAGTGTGTGAATGTGAGTGTGAATGTTGTCTGTCTATCTGTGTTGGCCCTGCGATGAGGTGGCGACTTGTCCAGGGTATGCTCCGCCTTCCGCCCGATTGTAGCTGAAATAGGCACCAGCGCCCCTCGCGACCCCAAAAGGAATACGTGGTAGAAAATGGATGGATGGATAGATGATTGAGACTTTTTTACAAACCCCGTTTCCATAATGAGTTGGGAAATTGTGTTAGATGTAAATATAAACGGAATACAATGATTTGCAAATCATTTTCAACCCATATTCAGTTGAATATGCTACAAAGACAACATACTTGATGTTAAACTGATAAACCTTTTTTTTTGTGCAAATAATCATTACCTTTAGAATTTGATGCCAGCAACACGTGACAAAGAAGTTGGGAAAGGTGGCAATAAATACTGAAAAAGTTGAGGAATGCTCATCAAATACTTATTTGGAACATCCCACAGGTGTACAGGCTAATTGGGAACAGGTGGGTGCCATGATTGGGAATAAAAACAGGTTCCATGAAATGCTAAGTCATTCACAAACAAGGATGGGGCGAGGGTCACCAATTTGTAAGCAAATTGTTGAACAGTTTCAAAACAACATTTCTCAACGAGCTATTGCAAGGAATTCAGAGAGTTTACCATTTCAGGTCCGTAAAATCATAAAAAGGTTCTGATGATCTGGACAAATCACTTCACGTAAGCGATGATATTACAGACCTTTGATCCCTCAGGCGGTACTGCATCAAAAACCGACATCAGTGTGTAAAGGATATCACTACATGGGCTCAGGAACACTTCATAAAACCACTGTCAGTAATTACAGTTGGTCGCTACAACTGTAAGTGCAAGTTAAAACTCTATTATGCAAAGCGAAGGCCATTTTTTAACAACACCAAGGAACGCGGCCGGCTTTGCTGGGCCCGAGCTCTTCTAAGATGGACTGATGCAAAGTGGAAAAATGTTCTGTGGTCTGATGAGTTCGCATTTCAAATTATATTTGAAAAATGTGGATGTGGTGTCCTCTGGAACAAAGAGGAAAATAACCATCAGGATTGTTATGGACGCAAAGTTCAAAAGCCAGCATCTGTGATGGTATGGGGTGTATTAGGGCCCAAGGCATGGGTAACTTACACATCTGTGAAGGCACCATTAATGCTGAAAGGTCCATACAGGTTTTGGAGCAACATATGTTGTCATCCAAGCAACGTTATCATGGACGTCCCTGCTTATTTCAGCAAAACAATGCCAAGCCTCGTGTTACAACAGCGTGGCTTCGTAGTAAAAGAGTGCGGGTACTTTCCTGGCCCGCCTGCAGTCCAGACATGTCTCCCATCGAAAAGGTGTGGCGCATTTTGAAGCGTAAAATACGACAACAAGACCCCGGACTGTTGAACAACTTAAGCTGTACATCAAGCAAGAATGGGAAATAATTCCATTTTCAAAGCTTCAACAATTAGTTTCCTCGGTTCTCAAACGTTTATTGAGTGCTGTTAAAAGAAAATGTGATGTAACACAGTGGTGAACATGCCCTTTCCCAACTACTTTGGCACGTGTTGCAGCCATGAAATTCTGAGTTAATTATTATTTACAAAAAAAAAAAAAAATTATGATTTTGAACATCAAATATCTTGTCTTTATAGTGCATTCAACTGAATATGAGTTGAAAAGGATTTGCAAATCATTGTATTCCGTTTATATTTACATTTAACACAACTTCCCAACTCATATGGAAACGGGGTTTTTAGGAGATTGCACAGTACAGTACATATTCCCTACAATTGATCACTAAATGATAACACCAGAATAAGATTTTCAACTTGTTTAAGCGTTAATCAATTCATGGTAATGCACTCCCAACAGGTGTAAAAGAAAGTGCATCTCTATCCACCTTCAAAACCTCACTAAAAGAATACCTCCAGGCAACTTCAACCCGAGCCGAACCCACTCCCCCAACCACATCCCACCTCCCCAGATTGTTTATAATCAAATGTAAATAATCAAATGTATATACTTGTTCTTATGCTTTCTGAGCTCACTATGTTCACTACTTATGTTTATGTTTTTAGACGTTTCCCTCTTGTCTTTGTGTGTTTCAACATTATTTTATGTGGACGTTTTGTATCAGCACTGCAACCACATAGTTTCCCCATTTTGGGATAAACAAAGTCTATTTATCCTAAGGCAGTTTGGCTGCGTCTGCTCTGAGTGGTGTTTTGAGTGCTTGTTTGCCCGTAAAGTGTGCTGCTTCATTAAAAAAAAATGCAAACAGTTGCGTAATCCGATAGTTAGCAACCTAAGTAATGGACGGATTTGGATGAAATGTTCAGAAAATGTCTGAAATAGGTGCATTTGTAGTTTTTTTTTTACTGTGGATGTATGAGCTTGTCAAAATGCTTATTGTTGACATCCATTACGTCACCATACAGTATGGGCAAACAACCAGCCATGTTATTTTAGGATAATCATGGTTTATATAGATGTTTTTTTTTGTTTGTTTTCTGGTTTGTAAACAAAATGCTAACACCTACCACAATAAATCAATGTTTTGTGCCTTAATTGGTATGGTTATTTTGTCCAAATAAATATTTAGTGTAGATGCGCTTGAGTGCACATGCTCAGTAGCTTTGGGAAGCAAATTTTTACGAGTAGCATTTTTTTCCAAACACCAAACAGCAAGCAACAACGTTATCCAAATACAGTGGGGCAAAATAGGATTTAGTCAGCCACCGATTGTGCGAGTTCTCCCACTTAAAATGATGACAGAGGTCTGTAATTTTCATCATAGGTACAATTCAACTGTAAGAGACAGAATGTGGAAAAAAAATCCAGGTATTCACATTGTAAGAATTTTAAAGAATTTATTTGTAAATTATGGTGGAAAATAAGTATTTGGTCAACCATTCAAAGCTCTCACTGATGGAAGGAGGTTGTGGCTCAAAACCTCACGATACATGGCCCCATTCATTCTTTCTTTAACACGGATCAATCGTCCTGTCCCCTTAGCAGAAAAACAGCCCCGAAGCATGATGTTTCCACCCCCATGCTTCACAGTAGGTATGGTGTTTTTGGGATGCAACTCAGTATTCTTCTTCCTCCAAACACGACAAGTTGAGTTTATACCAAAAAGTTCTATTTTGGTTTCATCTGACCACATGCCCTTCTCCCATGAGCTCTCTGGCAAACTTCAGACGGGCCTGGACATGCATTGGCTTAAGGAGGGGGACACGTCTGGCACTGGAGGATTTGATTCCCTGTTGGCGTAGTGTGTTACTGATGGTAACCTTTATTACTTTGGTCCCAGCTCTCTGCAGGTCATTCACCAGGTCCCCCCGTGTGGTTCTGGGATTTTTGTTCATCGTTCTCATGATCATTTTGACACCACGGAATGATATCTTGCGTGGAGCCCCAGATCGAGGGAGATTATCAGTGGTCCTGTATGTCTTCCATTTTCTGATAATTGCTCCCACAGTTGATTTTTTCACACCAAGCTGCTTGCCTATTGTAGATTCACTCTTCCCAGTCTGGTGCAGGTCTACAATTATTTTCCTGGTGTCCTTTGACAGCTCTTTGGTCTTGGCCATATTGGAGTTTGGAGTCTGACTGTTTGAACCTGTGGACAGGTGTCTTTTATACAGATAACAAGTTCAAACAAGTGCCATTAATACAGGTAACGAGTGGAGGACAGAATAACTTCTTAAAGAAGACGTTACAGGTCTGTGAGAGGCAGAGATCTTCCTTGTTTGAAGTGACCAAATACTTATTTTCCACCATAATTTAAAAATAAATTCTTTAAACTTCCTACAATGTGAATTCCTGGATTTTTTTTTCAAATTCTCTCTCTCTCACAGTTGAAGTGTACCTATGATGAAAATTACAGACCTCTGTCATCATTTTAAGTGGGAGAACTTGCACAATCGGTGGCTGACTAAATACTTTTTGGCCCCACTGTATGTCAAATTTAGGTTTTGCTTAAGCCAGGGGTGTCAAACATACGGCCAAAAGGTCGGATCAGGCCCGCGAACAGGTTTTATCCAGCCCGCGGGATGAGTTTGCTAAGTATAAAAAATTACCGAAATCTTTGAACAGAAGAAACTGCTGTTTAAATGTGTCCACTGGATGTCGCAATCAGTCGAGGAAAATGATCAACTTACGTAAATAACATACTGCAATTTTTTTTATCAATCAATCAATCAATGTTTACTTATATAGCCCTAAATCACTAGTGTCTCAAAGGGCTGCACAAACCACCACGACATCCTCGGTAGGCCCACGTAAGGGCAAGGAAAACTCACACCCAGTGGGACATCGGTGACAATAATGACTATGAGAACCTTTTATATAATTTTTGTATCTTGATGGATTGAAAATTAACACTAATGAGTTCACTGATGACCATGTCATTTATTCAGAAAATATAAAAAAAAAAAAAAAGTATGCGGGCAGTCTAGCCCTTTGAGACACTCATGACTTAGGGCTATACAAATACATTTTGATTGATTGATTGAAATAAAGTATATATACTATTAACCGCAACAGGTTACCATGAATTGATTAACGTGGACCCAGACTTAAACAGGTTGAAAAACTTATTTGGGTGTTACCATTTAGTGGTCAATTGTATGGAATATGTACTGTACTGTGCAATCTACTACTAAAAGTTGCAAACAATCAATCAATCGCTCAGAAAGGTAAAAAACAACAACAACAACAACAACATTATGATTTGTACAATTTCAGAATGTGATTGTTCTATTTTTAAACAAAGAAAACAATCTAAAATTGTCTTTATTTTTAAGTTATCGTGCCGTGATCTTTACCAGTCCGGCCCACTTGGGGGTTGTTTTTTTTCTCCATGTGGCACCCGATTTAAAATGAGTTTAAACAGATACCCAGTTGTACCGAAAAAAATTTGGTTGCACCATTAAAGGGACCCAATTATGTGCCCATCCCTCATTGCTACATTTTCCATCCATCCATTTCCTACCGCTTGTCCCTTTCAGGGTCGCGAGGGACGCTACAATCGGGCGGAAGGCGCCGTGGTACACCCTGGACAAGTCGCCGCCTCATCGCAGGGCCAACACAGATAGACAGACAACATTCACACTCACATTCACACACTAGGGCTAATTTAGTGTTGCCAATCAACCTATCCCCAGGTGAAGTGTGAAGTGAATTATATTTATATAGCACTTTTTCTCTAGTGACTCTAAGCGCTTTGCATAGAGAAACTCAATATCTAAGTTCCATTTAAACTACCGCTGGTGGCACTGGGAGCAGGTGGGTAAAGTGTCTTGCCCAAAGACACAACGACAGTGACTAGGATGGCGGAAGCGGGGATTGAACCTGCAACCCTCAAGTTGCTGGCACTGCCGCGCTACCAACCGAGCTATACCGCATGTCTTTGGAAGTGGGAGGAAGCCGGAGTACCCGGAGGGAACCCACGCAGTCACGGGGAGAACATGCAAAATCCACACAGAAAGATCCCGAGCCCCCGATTGAATTTAGGACCTTCGTATTGTGAGGCACATGCACTAACCCCTTTTCACCGTGCTGCCCTCAGTATCATAATAAAAGTCGTCATTTTATTCAGCACAAGTCAAAATTTTACGAGTAAAACTTAACATTTGTGCAATATTATAATAACAGTTGGAATTTTACAATAAAAACTTAAAATGTTGGCAATTGTATGACATTTTACTTGGGATAAATGAAAGAATGTGTTTTTATTGTTGCTTAAAGTCCTCCTGAAACCCACTAGTACCGACCACGCAGTCTGATAGTTTATATATCAATGATGAAATATTAACATTGCAACAAATGCCAATACGGCCGGTTTAGTTTTCTAAATTGCAATTTTAAATTTCCCGCGAAGTATCCTGTTGAAAACGTTGCGGAATGATGACGCGTGCACGTGACGTCTCGGGTTGTAGCGGACATTTTTTTCCAGTAAAGCAGACTGGAAGTAGTCTGCTTTAATCACATAATTACACAGTATTCTGGACATCTGTGTTGCTGAATCTTTTGCAATTTGTTCAATAAATAATGGAGAATTCAAAGTAGAAAGATGGAGGTGGGAAGCGGTGCACTGCAGCGGCCTTTAGCATCACAAACACAGCCGGTGTTTCCCTGTTTAAAATTCCCGAACGTGAAGCTTTACTATGGAACAGAGCGGTCAAGTGAACATGGATCCCGACCACATGTCAACCGGCAGGTTTCGGTGAGGATATTGTGGTAATAAGTCGGCTCTTACCATAGACATCAGCGGAGCTTGCGTCCTGCTGCAGCTGCGTGGCTCCCCTCAGAGACACTGGCGGTCACCACACCCGTGGCCACACCCCTCCGACTTTCAGGTACTATATAAATGGGTTGTACTTGTATAGCGCTTTTCTACCTTCAAGGTACTCATATAATCTCACTAAAACAATAGTAACACAATAGGCAGATAAGGGATTTTCCACAATAATCCTAGTAAACGTGTCTAATAACATCGCTCTCACTGCCCTCGCCCTTTTTTTTGTAGTCCTTCACTCTCATTATCCTCATCCACAAATCTTTCATCCTCGCTCAAATTAATGGGGAATTTGTCGCTTTCTCGGTCTGAATCGCGCTTGCTGCTGATGGCTATGATTGTAAACAATGTGAGGATGTGAAGAGCCCTACAACCCGTGACGTCACGCGCATATCGTCTGCTACTTCCGGTACAGGCAAGGCTTTTTTATCAGCCACCAAAAGTTGCAAACTTTATCGTCGATGTTCTCTACTAAATCTTTTCAGCAAAAATATGTCAATATCGCGAAATTATGAAGTATGACATGTAGAATGGACCTGCTATCATCGTTTAAAAAAGAAAATCTCATTTCAGTAGGCCTTTAACTATTAAATGTTTTCCCTTTGAAATACAACAAACCACATAGTAATAATATTATTATTTTTAAAAAGTTCTAATAGATATGTGTGCTCGCACTTATAAACGCCTCACACTTTATCAATGCCACGTCCTCTCTGCAGTTGAGTAAACAGTATATGAGGAAGTAAGCTAACGAGCAGCCACCATAGGGTTAACCGTGAAGTGGAAGTAACCTCCTCCTCTCCGAGTGTCTCTCTTCTGGGATCCGTCTAATTCAGAGCAAAGCTGCTCCCTCGTTTTGCCTCACTTTGTCCCGTGGATGATTTCTCTTCTCGGCGTCGTCTCCATTTTGGCGGCCAACGGCATCCTCTGTGGCGGCGTTGGCGACACTTTAAAGGGGAAGTAAGTGCACACCACGGCCGCTTCAGCCGTTTTTTTTTAGACATCTTTTTCAAAAGTTAGACGACGACCCCTTTTTTTTTCTTCCCTGAACTTGTCTGCCTCCTCGGGGAGTGTCGCGACGTTTAGTGTAGTAAATGTGTTAAAAAGTGGTGTATTTTATTGCTAAACGGAGCGTTTTACCACTCAATAGTGAAACTTCGGACGAACAAGCGGATGTGAAGTGTGATGTGTTACAATGGGGAGTTAAACGCGAGTCGTTTGACGCCATACAGTAAGTAGTTTTTTTTTCTTTATACAAATGAATAAAAAGTCCTAATGTTGAACCGTAGCTTTTACATGGCGAGTAGGTGTGACCCTTGTTATGATCTTTATTCGGCTGGCTCATACCATTCATTCTTCAATCACCATCTCCACTGTTTGTCCCTCCAAGCAGGTCATGGCATGTGTGCAGACTCCAAAAATATCCCTCATATTTAACAAATTAGCACAATATTGTATGCCTTTGGTCTAAAAGGGGACTGTGATGCCATACCATTAAAGCAGGGGTCTCAGACACACGGCCCGCGGGCCAATTGCGGCCCGCGAGACGTTATTTTGCGGGCCCCACCTTAATCCTACCATCCATCCATCTTCTTCCCCTTATCCAAGGTCGGGTCGCGGGGGTAGCAGCCCAAGCAGGGAAGCCCAGACTTCCCTCTCCCCATCCACTTCGTCCAGCTCCTCCCGGGGGATCTGAGGCATTCCCAGGCCAGCTGGGAGACATAGTCTTCCCAATGTGTCCTGGGTCTTCCCCGTGGCCTCCTACCGGTCGGACGTGCCTGAAACAACTCCCGAAGGAGGTGCTGGGGTGGCATCCTGACCAGATGCCCGAACCACCTCATCTGGCTCCTCTCGATGTGGAGGAGCAATGGCTTTACTTTGAACTCCTCCCGAATGACAGAGCTTCAAGGGTGAGTCCTACCACCCGGCGGAAGAAAGCTCATTTCGGCCGCTTGTACCCGTGATCTTGTCCTTTCGGTCATAACCCAAAACTCATGACCATAGGTGAGGATGGGAAGGTAGATCGATCGGTAAATTGAGAGCTTTGCCTTCCGGCTCAGCTCCTTCTTCACCACAACGGATCGGTACAGCGTCCGCATTACTGAAGACGCCGCACCGATCCGCCTGTCGACCTCACGATCCACTTTGAGGTACTTGAACTCCTCCACTTGGGGCAAGATCTCCTCCCCAACCCGGAGATGGCACTCCACCCTTTTCCGGGCGAGAACCATGGACTCGGACTTGGAGGTGCTAATTCTCATCCCAGTCGCTTCACACAGCCGAGAACCCCCACCTTAATATGAAAGTTTAATTTTAGTGGGGCCCGCGAGTTTTATATGAATGGCGTTTGACAGCATTGTGTTATTTGGGTCCTTAATGGCTCTTTCAACGTTCTGGGTTGCCTACCGCTGCGTTAGTGGAAAAGCGGCATATGAGTGAAAGCGACTGAGACGTTGCCATGGAGATGAGGGTTTTCTTACCTTCCTGGCTGCAGTCACAACGCGACACCTGTCCGTCAGTAATAACAGTCCCCGATAACCTTGGACCAATTCAAACCGTTATTTGTTTTTTTCAAATGCAGAGAATAATTTCGCCACATCTAGTATGTGTGTGACTACCATTGGCACTTTAACTTTAACTTTTATTATTGTTTAATTTGCATTGCCTCACACAATGAACACTACATATATTTATATATGACGCCGGATAACACTCCGTGAGCCATCACTTTTTTGAGCTCGCTATCCCGGTACTTTCCGGGCTTTCATCCGCCGACCGCTGTGTTGCTGTATAGAGAAAATTGCGGAATGACACACATTGCGGAAATAACATTATTCTCCGTGCGTCGGCTAAATACAAATATATTCCACAACCCCAAACATGTCTTTTTCAAAATATGCAGTGAAGAAAAAGGTTAGTGGTGAGCAAAGAAAATTCCAGGAAAAGTGGGAGATGCAATATTTCTTTGTTGCGCACAGGGGCACCCAGACGTGTCTTACTTGCACAGAGAAAGTTTCGGTGCACAAGGAATACAATTTGAAACGTCATTATACAACTACACATGCTGAGGAGTATGCACCATTTTTTGAAGAAATTTTTTTCTCGCGGCCCAGCCTCACCCAGACTCCGCAACCAGTGGCCCCCCAGGTAAATTGAGTTTTAGACCCCTGCAGTAAAGAATTGCAGTAAGTTATACCAGTGTTTTTCAACCTTTTTTGAGCCCAGGCACAATTTTTGCCTTGAATAAAACTGCAGGCACACCACCAGCAGAAATCATTAAAACAACAAAACTCAGTTGACAGTAAAAAGTCGTTGTCGCAATCGTTGGGTATGACTTTAAATCATAACCAAGCATGCATCACGACAGCTCTTTTTTCGAAGTAGGTGTATTGTCACCACCTGTCACATCACGCCCTGACTTAATTTGAGTTTTTTGTAGTTTTCCTGTGTGTAGTGTATTAGTTCTTGTCTTGCACTCCCATTTTAGTGTCTTTTTCCTGTTTTGTTGGTTGTTTGTATCTTTCTTCGTGGGGACATTGTTGATTGTCATGCCATGTTCGGATGTACTTTGTGGACGCCGTTTTTGCTCCACAGTAAGTCTCTGCTGTCGTCCAGCATTCGGTTTTTGTTTACATTGTAGCCAGTTCAGTTTTAGTTTCATTCTGCATATCCTTCCCTAAGCTTCAATGCCTTTTCTTAAGGGCACTCAACATTTGTTTATTTTTGGTTTAAGCATACAGTACTTTTTTACCTGCACCCTGCCTCCCGCTGTTTCAAAAATCTACAAAACAATTAGCTACCGGCTGCCACCTAATGATATGGAAGATTATTACACGGTTACTCTGCCGAACTCTAGACAACACCGACACTCAACAACATTTCATTTGAAGACTATAATTACTGGTTTGCAAAAAAATATTTTTAACCCAAGTAGGTGAAATTAAATAATCTCCCACGGCACACGAGACTGTATCTCATGGCACACTAGTGTGCCGCGGCACAGTGGTTGAAAAACACTTTAATTATACATTTGAGGAGAAGTGAAAACTTAGTAATGTAGTTCTCATTAGACTCGACTTTTTATTTATTTATTTTTTTCACAATCTTATTAGTTTATTGCTGCTTACAGGGAATTGTGACACGATCTCTCATATTCAGGACTGCTGCTGCTCGTGTGTGTTCGCTCAAACTGACTCCACCCAAAATGTACTACGAATTAAGATGTTTGTAGACGTCTACAAAGGAGTGTTAATGCCACATTGAAGAGATAAGAAAACGAGTTTAAGTACATGGTTCATTTTTTTTGAGAAAAAAGTAATATTTCCCAGAAGACATTATGATCTTGAGAAAAAATTCCTTATTTATAAGAGACTGCAGTCAAATTGTAATACATTTTGTCCTGTGATGTATTATCTTAACCCCCATGAGTCACATTTGGAGCACACAGAAAGATCCCGAGCGCAGGATCGAACCCAGGACCTTCGTATTTATTCTTAAATTCACACTGGACTAGATTTAGACTTTGACTTCCTTTTTATTGTCATTTAAATTTGAGCTTTTCAGTACAGATAAGAACAAAATTCTGTTGCATTAGCTCATGGTAGTGCAGGATATACTGGAGATACTATACAGAAACCCACTTGCACACAACTGGCCATTGGAACCCCTCAACCGTGAACAAAACGGTCTATTTTTCGCCACATTTAACATTAAATAAACCCACTTCAGCCATTAAAACATATCTTGCGTGGTACTGTAAAAATGTTTTAAAAGAATGTTATAAAACAAATGGAACATGAAATAATTAAGAAATAAAATATTTGAACTCACAATTTGTAGCACCCACTCGACTCCGTATAAGCCAGTGGTACGTTCGCAGTCGGCAGTTGGTCGTAGTCTGTTGATTCGTGTGATAGTCGTGGGAAAACCATTTCACCGCAGGGATAACTTCGTGTCGGCCGACCTCGTCTCACAAGATGTAGTTTCTCTTAAGTATCCTTTTTGAAAATATATGTTTGCAACCTAATCAACATGTTGCTCTCCTTCTTTGTGAGTACTGGTGAGTTTCTGTGGCTTTCTATGGCTCGTATGGCTCCGATGCCACTTCCTGTTTTCGCAACTTGTGATTAGATACTCACTTTGGACTCCCAAGTGAGTATCGAATCACAGCGTAAGGCAAAAAGTCGGTCAACTTGATTGTTGAAGTAAAGATACAGTAGCACCAAGATTAGCCGGCTGTGGTCAATGACGATGTTCACCCATTAATGCAGAAACGGTGAATATTTTTATCAATTGCCACAGAATAACAATAGAAAATAAGACAAATACGGCTCTGTAATAGAGAAAACGTAATTTAACAAATAATCAAGGCAAATAACATGTAGAATATGCTTTGAAAAAAATCTATGATATGGTTGAGTTGCGATATTTGAAGCGCAATGTAGCAACAGGTAACTGTGTGTCTTTAATTTCCATCCATCCATCCATTTTCTGCCAGTAATTTCCCCTTTGGGGTCACAGGCAGCGCTGGTGCCTATCTCAGCTACAATCAGGCGGAAGGCGGGGTACACCCTGGACAAGTCGCCACCTCATCGCAGGGCCAACTCAAAGAGACAGACACAATTCACACTCACATTCACACACTAGGGCCAATTTAGTGTTGCCAATCAACTATCCCCAGTTGCATGTCTTTGGAAGCGGGAGGAAGCCGGAGTACCCGGAGGGAACCCACACATTCACGGGGAGGACATGCAAACTCCACACAGAAAGATCCCGAGCCCAGGATTGAACCCTGACTTCTCCGGACATTCGTGTTATGAGGCAGACACACTAACCCCTCTGCCACTGTGAAGCCTGTGTCTTTAATTTTTTGTGCTAAAATTTCCTTATTTGACATTGGCATATAGCAGAGCTGTTTACTACATGAAGAGGGCTGCTATTTCAAAGGTCCTAGAACTCGTGGGCCGGACATCGAAATATAAAGGTTTCGTCAGAAAGTGCCTCCGCCGGATGTTTTTTTTTCGAGACTTAGTTTACTTAATTGCAATATAAACACATGGGCTTTCACGTTGCACTATCAATACATTAATTATTCTCCCCTCGCTACTCAGTTCCAGCGTGTGCACCTAGTTAACAGTAAGGTGAGAAGCTCTGTTATTTGAGAGTAGGTCAGAGTAAAGCCGCTGCTCCTCCACATGGGGAGGAGCCAAATAAGGTGGTTCGAGCATCTGGTCAGGATGCCCCCCTTGAACGCCTCCCTGGGGAGGTGTTTAGGGCGCGTCATACCGGTAGGAGTCCACAGGGAAGACCCAGGACACGGTGGAGAGACTATGTCTCCCAGCAGGCCTGGGAATGCTTCGGGATCCCCTGGGAAGAGCTGGATGAAGTAACCGGGGAGAGGAAAGTCTGTGTTTCCCTACTTAGGCTGCTGCCCCATCAACCTGACTTCGGATAAGCTGAAGAAGATTTGGTTGATAGATAGATTTTAAAAGACTAAATTTACTGTAATTTGAGCTGTCTAAAATGTTGCATAATTTTGTGACTAAGAGTAGATTAAAACTAAATTACATTTTCGTCCAAAGACTGACTAAAACTAATTTAAAAACTGCTGTCATTAACACTGGTGGCATACAAGTATTCGTAAAGTATAATTGTGAATATTTAACACAAAACTGATAATGAATATTTACAAAATGTAAAATATAATCTTAGACTTGTTAATAATATGGCTTCCATTTGCGGCGCCTCACTTTAACTGGAAGTCATCCGCTTGTACACCTGTATTGCCTTTTGTTAACAAGTTTGTACATGTCTCTTTCAAAATAGGGTTAGGGTTATGATTAATACTTAATAGTTTTGACAGAATAAGCAATTACACAATATGTTACCTCATTCATCAGCAGTTAAATTAGGAGCCTCTGTAACCCATTTTGAAATAATTGTTTTATCATATATGTACCAAATACTATATATGTGGCATATGTATTTTACATTTTCCTGAAGGAATCAATAAAGTACTGTCCATCTACATTATCGCAAGAGGCGGCAATACAGTGCTTTATTTTCCAGACTATAGAGCACACCAGTATCCAAGCCGCACCCACTAAAGTTTAGGGAAGAACTTGTTTTTTTTTCCGTATATTACCCGGACAACCCGTAGATCTATACGTTGTGAAATGAGTTATATCTACAGAATTATTTACTGAATGCTTATTTCCATACCTTTATTGTTTCGAAACAGAGTCTGTAACATGGCAGTAAAACGAATGATCAAACAAAACAGAAGTCTGTCATGAACCCTCAAGCTGCAGAAACTAGCTCTCCAATCAGCTAAACAGACTCAATACGCATATGTTCCTTCTTGACTGCACTTAAATGTAGAATATATGTAGAATATATTTATATTATACATATATTATATATATAATATATGTCGTATATTATTCATTATTATTATTGTTTATTGTGAGCTATGTGGTGCTGAATTTCCCCCAGGGATCAATAAAGTACTTTCTATTCTATTCTATCTTCTATTCTAATACCCCCATGGTGATGTCTATGTGAATTTACTGAGGAATTTGTCAAACTGGAACGATAGTAACGGAATGCAGTTGTAAGGTACTAACGCTCATAAATGTGTTAGCATATATGTTAAAGACGCTAGCGTGAATACATAACAATAGCACGTACAGGTATGAAGGCAGACACTCCTACAGACATCTCACATGGGACGCTTAAGTAAGTAAGAATTGTTTGTTATTCTGTAAAACTCACATACGTTGTTTGAAGAATCCATACGTGTAAAAAGGCTGTGGAAAATTAGAAGACAGAACAGCACTCCTACTTGTGGTTTAAAAAGCTTCAAGCAGCAGGAAACACTTGCAGGGATTCACCCAGCTGCACCTGAAGTGGGCGAACTCGCCCAAAAGACAGCGCAATGGCACACACAATAACACACCAGAACACACCATTTTGATGTATTTGCATGGGTTTAATGAACACTATTTGCTTTTAGGCTTCCAGGCCATAGGACTTTAGGCAATATTGCCCATCTTTAGTATCCACAAAGTTTATAATGTCTTAGGAGCCATGCAGATACGGTATGTTTTTCTTTCATGGCTAACTTCCATTTTTCACAGGTAAAGGATGGGCTGGTACATTGTGTGCTTTTTATTGCACGTTCACGAGGCACATTCAGCTGGCTTACTTTGTTTTATCCAATAGCATCGCATCATCAGGTTTTTTTTGTTTTTTCTTGCATAAAATCATGATTTTTGTAGTGTTCAGTTTGAGAACCCCACACATGAGTGGACAAGTGTCAAGACAGTTTAAGAGTGTGCCAAAAATTCTTACCCCCACACAAGGGATGGGTGATGTGGCCTACAATCTACAATATATCGCGACATATATTTCAGGCTCCTGCGGTAACGTTCACTATCAAAATATATATTTTTGGCATATTCCAAACAGGTTACGAAGGCTCTTAGTTTAGCTGCTGACATGCCGTCAACCTATTGTATTATTTTCTTACAATGAATATTAATCTACTTTACTGTTAATATCTGATTATTTTTGTTTGTAACATACGGTTCTATCTACACTTCTGTTAATTGTGAAATAAGCACATATTTTTCAGTTGTCTGGATACTTTACATTATTTTTGGGCGATACTACAAATTTGGGTTTCGATCCAATACCAAGTAGTTACAGAGGCAGTACTTGTCATATGTTCTTCTTTAATTACAATTTTCTGGGTATTTAAAAAAAAATCCAGTTTTGGTCACAACTGTAATCGGACAAAAACACAGGATGTAACAAAATCAAATAATAGTATTGTTATTGTATTAATTATTTATTTAATTGTATTACATTATTTAAAACAAGTCAGTAGTGCAACATAAGTGAACAAAAGCAAAAACTACTATTGGCTTATTTTTCTGAGTTTGTAAACAACAAAAACAATTGTGTGATCATAATAAACATATATCTTATGACTGTAGTATTGGCCATCAACAAATACTATACCTGGTATTGTTACTGTTGATATTTGTATTGATCTGCCCACCTCGTTTACATTCAAGAGCTCTAGCTTAGCGGTTAGCCATGCTTTTTTTTATCCTTCTAGTGTAAAATATTTAGTTATTCCTCATGTCTTGTCTTCCAGTGATAAAAACAGTTTATTTGCCATTATGAAGGGTTAGAGATTTAGAAGCCGCACTCGAGGCAAGGAGACAAGCAGGGCGCTACATTGCGTTGAGGTTGCAGTTGTTGTTGTTGTCAAACTTGCGAGAGACACAGCTAGAATGTGTGATCAACATGCATTATCACAATATGATCATAGTATGAAAAATATGCTATCGTCAGACAAATTTATACAATTTTTAAATTGCCTCTGACACCCCATGACAGAACAGTTGCTACAAATGTCTTGAAATGCATCAGAATAATGCATCTTTGTTGGCTAGGGTTCATCAGTTAGGCCAGACTTCAAACTTCTTGTGTACATTCCGGAGATTAAAAATTTCAGCATCCACTTGATTTATCTTTTCAAGGAACAATACTATAAAAATGCAAACCTGAATAAAACATAGTCAGTGTACAGCTTCTATAGCAGTTTGGATTTATTTTTAAAACAACTCAAGTCACAGCCCTTATTGTCTGAATAACAGCTTGCAACCCGAGGGAGTACAGCATTGTGTCCAAAAGTTTCCTTGCTTATGTCATTTAAATTCATTTACAGCTGCCAATTCAAGTGACTGTCGAGTATATCCAGTGGAATGTTGAATATTTTGTGATGGGACCATGGGTACTTGATTGTCGAGGGCATGGAATTCATCCAGAGCTGCGCGGGTTGTTTTTATGTTCCTATTCCATTTATCGGGGCTAGTGGATGTTGGATACCTGGCGCTCCTCCAACTTCCGCTAGAGGATTCTCCTCACCAAAGCTACTAAATTGAGTTCAGGTCTGGAGACATACATTACCATTCTATAACATTCACTTTCAGCTTACTCAGCAAGGCATTTGTCATCTCTGAGGTGTTTTAAGGCTTGTTGTCATATTGGGAAAACTGCCATGTGGTCCACTTTCCCAAGAAAGTGGTTTAGGGTCTGCTTCACAAATTACCAGTGCTTGTTTGGACCAATCAGCACTTAAGTGGGGTCCTGTTAGGCACAAACAACTTGTGTTTTTATTGGTACCTTTTTTGTGGATTTGGGATTCTCATAAGTCCTGAAAATGTGAAATCAAACCATGAAGGCATGACCGAGATACTTATAAAATAATCTTGCCTTCTTTAATACTTCCTCCAAATGAGCCGTTTAGAATCTGAGTAGCTAGTGACGTATTCGTTCCGAGTATCAGCGGATATCTCCATACATGGTAAAGTTTTACCCAAAGGGCTTTTTGGGCGAGTCCATCATTGTCTTTCAAAGTTGTAGTCACTAGGTTCCTTTTGTTTTTTCTATCCTCTTATTGTTGGGCAGACTGGCTCATATATGCACGCCACTTTTTAACCTCTATATATGCACGCCACTTTTTAACCTCTGATTGTTTTATTTCTTTCTGTATGCATTATGTAGTGGTTGATATGCAGTAGTCCTATACTATGACCCTCAAAAAGAAAATTGCTATATCGATCTTCTGGATATCATATAAATATATACTGCTAAACCCATCCATCCATTTTCTACCGCTTATTCCCTTTTGGGGTCGCGGGGGGCGCTGGCGCCTATCTCAGCTACAATCGGGCGGAAGGCAGGGTACACCCTGGACAAGTTGCCACCTCATCGCAGGGCCAACACAGATAGACAGACAACATTCACACTCACATTCACACACTAGGGCCAATTAACCGTAATAATGATAACTGCGGTAAAACTCCTGACAGTTAATGTTATCATTTTAAGTTAAAATGATCGAAAAACCGTGCTTGATGACTGCTTTTTGAGAAACTCTCGGACCTACTGGCACCAGCTTAAATGCTAACATGAAAACAAGAAACATTAACGTCTTTCTCCTTTAATAAACGACATACCCCAATCCAAACATATGAACACATTTCTGTCTAAACAACTAGGCTATTCAATTATGCACATTGAACCTAAAAGCTGGGATCTCTCAGGCCCCAGTGATCGTTCTATACCAGACCTGGGAAAAAAATAAATGCCCGGGGGCCACATGCGGCCTGTTAAGCTTTTCAATCTGGCCCGGCAGACATTCCCCTCAATTTTTTTTTTTTGGATCTTTAAGATCAAAACTGTATCTGCCATTATGATGTGCAGTAATGTTTTTGTAGGTCTTGAACTATACAAAGTATTTTATTGGATGGAATCTGCGCTTTTCCATGATATACTAATTACTATAGTAATCTAATTAGTTACTATGGTAGTATAATTAGTTACTATGGTACTGTAAGTCACAGCAGCTCAGACGAGGCACCAAGCAGTGTGGGTGGGGAGCGTATCCACAGAGTGTTTCCAGAGTGTCAGCCTGAAATGTGGGTGTGAAGGACAAACGATGAAGGAAATTTTTACAACAAAGTTCGAAAGATTAGTGATGTATCAGATTGTAGGTGGGTATATTTTATTACACTTCGCTGTGTTTGTTGCATTTTTGTTGCGTTTCGCTTGATTGTAAAATATGTCAATCGAGAGGGGGTGTGACGTTCATTTGTTGTCAATATTCAGTGTTTTATCGTTCATAGTTAACATTGTAAATCCCACATTCTTGGGCGGCATAGCTCGGTTGGTAGAGTGGCCGTGCCAGCAACTTGAGGGTTGCAGGTTCGATTCCCACTTGTGCCATCCTAGTTACTGCCGTTGTGTCCTTGGGCAAAACACTTTACCCACCTGCTCCCAGTGCCACCCACACTGGTTTAAATGTAACTTATATATTGGGTGTCACTATGTAAAGCGTTTTGAGTCACTTGAGAAAAAGCGCTATATAAATATAATTCACTTCACTATTTTCATGTACATTCTTGGTGTTTCATTTAGTAAAAAAAATACAATTCCATTCCGTTTTTTTAAGGCGGTCTTTTATAAGGTTTTTAGCATTCAATCAGACTTAATGTGAGGTTTTGTATTAGTGTTCTTAAAAATCAGATATACCGGCCCCCAGACACATTTTGTTCTCTAAATTTAGCGCCCCGAGTCAAAATAATTGCCCAGGCCTGTTCTATACTATACTATTTAAACAAGAAGGCGTTTTTTTACAGTGCCTTCAAGGCCACAACAGAGTTGCCACAATACCCGCCAGAAATATTAAATCAAGCTAACATATTATATTTTGTTGCATTTTTAAAATTTAAATATATCAAAGTGCTACAGTATAAACCAGTATTTAAAACCATCAAAGCTTAGTGATTAAAACAGATAAAATACTTGGACTAAAACACTATCAGTAAAGCAAAAGAAACGAAAAACATGCAAAACAGTTGGTGTCTATTTATGTTATTTAAGAACAAACTCTTCAAAACATCCAAAGATTTTAGTGCGTTTGAGTACTTTTTGAGCACATTGAACAACACTGATAACCCTGATCATTTTGGCCAGGATAACTCTGATATAGAATTGTAATATCGTTGCATCCCTCAGATGTATTTTAGCAAATGATTGTACAGATGTTAGTGTGTTTCACTTGACAGGAGATGAAGCTGCCCATGTGTAGTTCATTTTGTCTTCACGTTGGAAAATACGTAACTTTTTCTGTAAATCTTTGACTTTTCATCCCACGCCTTTGCGAATACAACCCTGTGGCTTTTTACGTCACTTCATTTTATGAGTCTAGCTCTAAAAAACAAAGTTTGAATTCCCGTTAAGTGCAAGCGTGTAGGTGGGTGCAACTTGAGTTTTCTTACTTTTATATATGATGTGAATTGTTTATACTTGGGATGTCCGATAATATCAGACTGCCGATATTATCCCAAAATCCCTTGCAGCACTAACTATTCCAGGACGCTACAATCTATACCCCCCCCCCCTCCCAACACTGCCCACCTCAACCTCCTCATAGTCTCTCACAGGGAGAGCATGTCCCAAATTCCAAGCTACTGTTTTGAGGCATGTTAAAAAAAAATAATGCAGTTTGTGACTTCAATAAAAAATATGGCAGTGCCATGTTAGCATTTTTTTTCCATAACTTGAGTTGATTTATTTTGTAAAACCTTGTTACATTGTTTAATGCATCCAGCGGGGCATCACGACAAAATTAGGCATAATAATGTTTTAATTCCACGACTGTATATATCGGTATCAGTAATTAAGAGTTGGACAATATCCGATATCGGTAAAAAAGCCATTATCGGTCTTCTCTAGTTTTAACCAGCCTCTCCAGACAGCTCTAACAATGAAATTGTGTTTCTCCCTGTAGTTTTTGACCCCTTTGGAGCTTCTGAGTTGGAGTGACTTTCAAGATGCGTTCTACTGCGGATGGACAAGCCAGCCCCCGCAGCAATGACAACAACAACAACAACAACAACAGTAATGAGAACAGTGGAAACTCCGGTTCTCAGTATGCACTTTGCGCCCTGGGTGTCGGACTGGTGGCTCTTGGCATCGTAATGATCGTGTGGAGCATAGTCCCTGCAGAAACCACATCGAACAGTAACAGCAGCACTGCCGGTGGAGGACATGGTGATCCTTCTGGATCCAGAAAAAGTAAAGCTTCCTCTGTGGCCTTTGTCCTGGTGGGATCGGGGGTGGTCATGCTGCTGCTGTCCTTGTGTCTGGGGATGAGGAACAGGCAGCGGGAGCAGCAGAGACTGCAGGAGGCCCAGAACCAAAGAAGAATGACCACCAGGGAGAACAGAGATGCAGAAATGTAAGTTGACCCATGTGTTTTTTAATGGTTAAACATGACGAAGACATTAAAATACAACGCTGTGATAAGGGCTCGCTGCTTCTGCTTTTTGTGACGCGTTAGTGGTTTTAGTCAAGGTGGCACGGTGGAACTTCGATTAACTTAATTGGTGCTTGAAGAGGGTTTGTAAATGGAAAAGTTTGTATAGTCAATGTTTATTCATAAAGCCCTAAATCACAAGTGTCTCAAAGGGCTGCACAAGCCACAACATCATCCTCGGTTTAGATCCCTCATAAAGGCAAGGAATTACTCACAACCAAGTGGGATACCAATGTGAATGACTATGAGAAACCTTGGAGAGGACCGCAGATGTGGGTGACAACACCCCCCCTTTATGGGAAAACGGATGCAATGGACGTCGAGTGGGTCTAGCATAATATTGTGAAAGTCCAGTCCATAGTGGATCTCTTTTTGGGTTTGGGTTGTTGTACTTGTATAGCGCTTTTCTACCCCCTTCTTAAGGAGCCCAAAGCGCTTTGACACCATTTCCCAACATAATAGTGAGAGTCCAGTCCATAGTGGGGTCAGCAGGAGACCATCCCGAGCTGAGAGGGGTCAGCAGCGCAGAGATGTCCCCAACCGATGTACAGGCGAGTGGTCCACCCCGGGTCCCGACTCTGGACAGTCATCACTTCATCCATGGCCACCGGACCTGTGTCCCCCCCTTCCACAAGGAATAGGGGGGCAGAGCAGAAAAGAAAAGAAACAGCAGATCAACTGATCTAAAAAGGGGGTCTATTTAAAGGCCAGAGTATACAAATGAGTTTTAAGATGGCACTTACTTGCTCCTACTGAGATAGCATCTCTAACTGTTACCAGGAGGGTCTATCTCGCATTGCAGACACCGATCTCCCGCCACATTTGCCTTGGCGCACAGCCGACGTGCCCGCACTCGAGCTCCGGCGGCGGCCCCTCTTTATTAACCAGAGGTAAAACAAACCGGTGAAAATATTCAACAGAACAGCCGTCAGAGCGGACAAACTTACCATGAATTGATTAACGTGAACCCCGACATAAATAAACAAGTTTGAAAAACTTATTTGGGTGTTACCATTTAGTGGTCAATTGTACAGAATATGTACTGTACTGTGAAATCTACGAATACAAGTTTAAATCAATCAATCAATCAAAAATTGCCACTGCTATCTGCTAAAGTTAACAACAGTTGAGCTGAAACCACATCACACATCGCTTAGGTACAGACACCTTCTTTTAAAGGCACATACATACACACTTTGCTTTCATAAACTTCTCTCAACTGCATATGACATATTAAACATTTTTTGAATAACACATGAATTACTTTCCCTAATTATTCCTTACATTTATTAAAGGGTAATTATATTAGTATTTAAATTACTTTATTGGTTTCGGTCAAGCCGTTCCCTAACCAGGGCTCAGAAAATCTGCAGAGACTCCTCCCACCCCCACCAAGGACTGTTTTCACTGCTAGACTCTAGAAAGAGGTTCCACAGCCTCCGTAGCAGAACCTCCAGCTTCTGTACCCATTTCTTTCCTCAGGCTGCAAGACTCTTGAATGCATCATAATAATAATCTCCTCAATTCCCCCACAAAAATGGATTAACTCGCTAGAATATAAAGACAATATGACATAGATCCATAAACGTGGGTGCATATGCAAAAGTGCAATATATTTATCCGTACAGTAATCTATTTATTTATATCTGCACCTTGTTGCTCTTTTTTCCTGCTCTACAAGAAGCTAATGCTACAAAATGTTGTTCTTATCTGTACTGTAAAGTTCAAATTTGAATGACTGTAAAAGGAAGTCTAAGTAACTTTAATTAATTACTTTTTTAAAGTAATTTTCAGAACACCAGTAGTAACAGTAATGTGGTGTTGAGTTTAAACTTAACACTTTGCACAATGTGTTTGAAATACCGATATCTATCGAATAGCGTGTTACAACCTAATAATACCGGGATATCAGTTTTGGTCCACATCGCCCAACCCTGATGCAAATGGGGTTTGAGATTAGCACATTGGCTTCAGGGCACACAGCATTATTTCCTGCAACCACTTTTGATTAGTCAGCAGGCCAAAAATGCAAGGCTCGATAGTTCTGATACAATTCAAAGACAGAGGAGGAGAAAAAAACCTCTGCCTCTTGGGAAATAATTTCAGTAATTAAAACCTCAATGTTGATTAATTGTGGAGCCCAAGTTCCAGTCTCATCAAAAGTCAAAATTTTAGTAAAACTTTATACATTTTGAACTAGGACTGGGCGATTTGGCCTTTTTATTACTATCTCAATATATTTAGGCTATGTCACGATACACGATATATATGTTGATATTTTGCTTTAGCCTTGAATTAACACTTGCTGCATATAATCACAGCAGTATGAGGAGTCTATCCGTCTACATTAAAACATTCTTCTTCATACTGCATTGATATATGCTCATCTTAAACTTTCATGCAGAGAGGGACATCACAATTAAATCAATTTACCAAAACTGTATTTATTTGACAGTTATAAAGCAGTGGCACACACATTCATGTCATTTCAAAACAGAAAGTGCAAGATTGTCAGAGACAGTTTAAAACAAGCTATTAGTGCACTTTTGTGCATGATGTCACTAAGATAACATCAAAACAACACTAAATGACAATGTATTTTTTGTAGAGAAGACCACTACAATAGTTAAAAACAAAGTGCACTTTTGTGCATGATGTCACACAAGATATTTCATTAACTGTCAACTAAAAATGAGCTGCATAATATGAAATCAAATAGTGTATGTCATTCGTTATGTGGTAGGTTACTGCAGATATTATCTCCTGTTTTTGACACTTTTTTGTATGCAGTTTTGATGTGGAAATAGTGTTGATGTGCAGGTTGCGTCTGCATTTTGTCGGGTGTGGCACCGGCCGAGATGTTGACATTCGGACTTTCAATCACTTTTCATTCTCTAGGGGGTGCCTTTTCAAATGAGGCCACGTATTTGTAGTGCTGCCACTTTTTGTAGCAACGCTTTTGCCACATACTTAACATTACTGTTCAACATCTTCCTGCTTGAAGTCAAGCCACCGCCAGACGATGGACCCCGTGCTGTTTTGCATGGGAATTAATTATTCCTCCATTTGTTACCAGATTTGCACCTTCTCTCTCTGCTACCTCTCTGCTTCGCCAGGGCGTATGATGTTGCACGCGCGACAGTATGTGACATATGTAAGAAGGTGCGCTTGTTTTACGTCTTTGTGAGAAGGAAAGACAAGAAAGGGAGTGAGAAACGCTTGTAGTGTCATGCCCGCAGCTAAAAACAACTGCGTGCGAAAGTATACTCTAATACTCACGATGTAGTTATTTTCTATATCGCTGAGAGACAAACCCGCGATATATCGAGTATTTTCGATATACCGCACAGCCCCTATTTTAAACACAACATAAATAATAATAATAATACATTTTATTTATAAGGCGCCTTATGTGGGATCTGAGCCGAGGATGTTGTTGTAGTCTGTGCAGCCCTTTGAGACACTTGTGATTATCATCATCAGCCGTTGTCAGTCCACTGCTGGACGAAAGCCTCAGAATGTTTCTGCCATTTGGCGTACTTTTCATGCTGGTTACTTGTGATTAAGGACAATATAAATAAACTTTTGATTGATTGATTCTTTGGACTCACATTGAGCTAGCAAAACTAGAAACGTGTTGTGAAAAGGCTAAAAGACACAGTAGCAAACAGCAAAACTCTGCTGACTAAATGAGACCAATCGGAGATCAGTCGGACCGCCCACAATATATAAGTTGCTGGTCACAAAATAACATAATGGGTGAAGGAAACATTGGTGCACATAGACAAGGTTAGTACACCAAAGCAAATTGTTAATAAGCCTGTGGTTAGTAAAAGAAAAAGTTGGTACAATAAGAGGCAAGGTTTCACTGTTTATTTTTGGACATATGTGTCGTAGGGCTGGGCGATATATAGATATACTCGATATATCGCGGGTTTGTTTCTGTGCGATCTAGAAAATGACTATATCGTTATATTCGGTATATGTTCTCACACAGTTGCTTTTAGCTGCGAGCATTACACTACAGTCATTTCTCACTCTTTCTTGTCTCTCCTTCTCACAGAGACTTAAAACAAGCCCACCTTCTTACATACGTCACATGTGCAACGTCACACCCTCCCACGGAGCAGACCGGTTAGCGACATGGTAACGTTAGCTGTGTTGGTAATGGCGTGGTGCGGGTGGTAATACTAGAAAGAGAAGGCGCAAATCTGGTAACAAATGAAGGAATAATTATTTCCCAAGAAAAACAGCACGGGGTCAATCCTCTGGTGGGGATTTGACTTAAAGCGGGAAGATGTTGAAAAATTATGCGGCAAAAGCGCTGCTACAAAAAGTAGCAGCACTGCTAATGTAGCATTATTTGAAAAGTCACCCGCTAGAGAATGAAGAGTGCGTGAAACTCCGCATATCAGCATCTCTCTTTGGTGCCACACCAACAAAATTCCGAAACAACTATTTCCAAATCAACACAGTATGAAAAAAAAATAGTCAACAACAGAAGGAGATAACGTCCACCGGAACCTACCTACCGGAACCTACCTACCGGAACTGTACCTATTATACAGCAATTTTTTATTTGACAGTTATTGAAATAACTTGTGTGACATCATGCACAAAAGTGCAATCATAGCTTGTTTTTAAAATGTCTGACAATCTTTCACTTTCTTTTTTGGAAATGACATGAATGTTTGTGCCACTGCTTAATAACTATTTAATAAATACAGTTTTGGTAAATTGACTTAGTTGTGATTTCCCTCTGCATGAAAGTTTAAAATAAGCATATATTAATGAACAACAATGTTTTAATGTAGACACATAGAATTGTCATACTGCTGTGATTATATGTATCAAATGTTCATTCAAAGCTAAGGCAAAATATCGAAATATATATTGTGTATCGTGTCATGGCCTAAAAATATTGACATGTTAATAAAAGAAAGACCATATCGCCCAGACCTAGTGTGTCGTAACTAAAACTGACAGGACTGATGAGTAAAACTGTGAAACCCAACAATTTATGCAAACAGTGCCTTTACATAGATCAGACCTGGGCAAATTAAGGCCCGGGGGCCACATGCGGCCCGTTGAGCTTTTCAATCTGGCCCGCCGGACATCCCCAAATAATTGTTTTAGATGTTTAAGATGGAAAGTGTAGCTGCCATTATGATGTGCAGTGATGTTTTCTAAAGACCGCAAGTCTTCAATTATACGAAGTCTTTCAATGGTTGGAATCTGCATCATATACTAGTTAACTATGGTCATCTAATTACTTACGATGGTCACTATGAGGTATGTCGGATTGTAGGTGGGTTTTTTTTCACTGTTTGTTGCATTTTGGTTGCGTTTCGGTTGATTGTAAAATATGTTGTCAATATTTAGGGTTTTATCATTCATAATTAATATTGTACATCCCACATTCTTTATTTTCATATACATTCTGGGTTTCTTATTCATTAAAAAAATGTAAAATTACATTCCGTTTTTTAAGGCGGTTTGTCATAACGTTTTTAGCTTCCAATCATTATTGTGAGGTTTTTTACAAACCCCGTTTCCAAATGAGTTTGGATATTGTGTTTGATGTAAATATAAACGGAATATAATGATGACGGCCCTGCTTATTTTAGCAAGACAATGCCAAACCACATTCAGCACGTGTTAGAACAGCGTGGCTTCGTAAAAAAAAGAGTGCGGGTACTTTCCTGGCCAGCTTGCAATCCAGATCTGTCTCCCATCTAAAATGTGTGCCGCATTATGAAGCGTAAAATACGACAGCAGAGACCCCGGACTGTGGAACGACTGAAGCTCTACATAAAACAAGAATGGGAAAGGATTCCACTTTCAAAGCTCCAACAATTAGTTTCCTCAGTTCCCAAACGTTTATTGGGTTTTGTTAAAAGAAAAGGTGATGTAACACAGTGGTGAACATGCCCTTTCCCAAATACTTTGGCACGTGTTGCAGCATTGAAATTCTAAGTTAATTATTTGCAAAAAAAACAACTTTTTGAGTTTGAACATCAAATATCTTGTCTTTTGTAGTGCATTCAATTGAATATGGGTTGAAAAGGATTTGCCAATCATTTTTATTCCGTTTATATTTACATGTAACACAATTTCCCAACTCGTATGGAAACGGGCTTGGAGGTATACTGGCCCCCAGACACTTTTTTATCTAAATCTGGCCCCCCGAGTAAAATAATTGCCCAATCCTGATGTAGATTGTTGGTTATATGACATTATTTTGAACTGTTTAGGCATAACGAGCATTTGTTTTATTGCCCGTGTGCAGGCCTGTGGAAGACGCCCAGCGGTATGCCGTGCCCACCTACGAGGAGGTGGTAGGCAGCGGGCAGTACCCCGTCCGCCAGAGCAACCTTCAGCCCAGCTCCTCCCAGCTCCCTTCCTACGACGACTTGGTCCAAGTCGACGGCGTGCAATACGAATTTGAGGTCGCTGGATCCCCGCCTGTCCCCACCACTGTCCCCACGACCGGCGTCACTGCCGCATCCAACCGCAAACACGGCAGAAGTGGCCGCAAGCTCCTCCCCATCAAGATCCGTAGGATTAAATCAGAGAAGACGCCGAGTTCTCAGCCGGCCACTGGGATCAGTATAGAGCCGCTCACCCCGCCGCCACAGTACGAGGACAAGGTGCCTCCCCTTTAAGGTTTATGCTAATTGGTCCTTAGAAACTACAATCATCACTCATGGAGCCTCCTGGATATGGAATACCTTCTGTAATGCTCTGTCATTTCAAATAACTGACAAACAGAAAAGTCTACTTCTAAAACTGGAACACATCGGAACAGAAGCATAGACCAAATATCTCCTCGGATGCCAACGCGACTTCAATACATTCATAGTTGGTTACGTAAGTCACACACACTGTGATGGTGGCGGACATCCTGAGACATATTTCTCCACAAAAGAGGACGAGAAGAAGCTGTTGAACTACAAGCAGCAGAGTGGGCATTGGTGCATTAATTATTTTCATCAGCCTTGAACACACACACACACACACACACAAACCTTCACTGTCTATGACAGTGTTGCTTTTTAAAACATCTTGGCTTCTGTTCGCCCAGCTGCTTATCTCTCACACACTCCATTACCGAAGACGTACCATTCTTTACCCTCTGGAATAATTGCATTCAGGCAATGTGCTCTCAGTAAATTATTCTATCAGTTAAAAATGATATATTGTGCTGGAACTGTACTATTTTTATGACGTTGTGATGGTAATCCCCTGAAAGACCTGCAACAACATTACAAAAAAAGATGGTTTATAGTCCCACAATACACTCTGTTGTAAGAGAATGGACATGTGTGCTAAAAACAAATGGCGGGTTTTAGTCAAAATTAAGTATGTTCTGATCTGATTTCGTGGATTCCGATACCAATCAACAATGGGTGAGGTCAGCAGATTCCGATTTTTTTCAATGTATTTATGACGAGTGCTATTGACGGTTTAGCATTGTCAACACAATATAGAAACTATTGTCCACTACTCATTTAAATCCTTTGTTTTTTTTGCACTCAAACTCTTCCTGTGTCCAGGGAAACATTCCCACAGTTTAACATTAACAAAAACAACAAATTATAATTTTTTTTTGGAATGTCTACCGATTTATATAAAGATAGTACCATTGGAATCAATCACCAATTTATGGATCGATCCGCCGTCCTTTTATGTGTCGTGTACTGACCGTGACAATGCTGACACACCGGCATTTAACTTTATCCTCCTAACTCTTTCATGTCAAAATCTGCTTTCTTTCTACTGTAACGTGGTTTTATCTACACTTCTTATACCTTACTAAGCACTTATTTCTTGGTGTTTAAATCCAGTTTACCGGTTAGCTCGGCTATTAGCATGCTTGCTCCTGCTTGCTTTTGGTGTGCAACATGATTAGCTTTGTCCTCCAGTGATATTAATTCAAAGCCCAAAACCAGTGAAGTTGGCATGTTGTGTAAATCACAAATAAAAACGGAATACAATGATTTGCAAATCCTTTTCAACCTATATTCAATTCAACAGATACTTAACGTTCGAAATGGAAAACTTTATTTTTTGCAAATAGAATTTTGATGCCTGCAACGTGTTTCAAAAAATGTGGCACAAGTGGCAAAAAAGACTGAGAAAGTTGAGGAATGCTCATCAAACACTTATTTGGAACATCCCACAGGTGAACAGGCTAATTGGGAACAGGTGGGTGCCATGATTGGGTATAAAAGCAGCTCCCATGAAATGCTCAGTCATTCACAAACAAGTATGGGGCGAGGGTTAACACTTTGTGAACAAATGGGTTAAAGAACAACATTTCTCAACGAGCTATTGCAAGGATTTCAGGGATTTCACCATCTACGGTCTGCAATGTCATCAAAAGGTTTAGAGAATCTGTAGAAAACACTGCAGGTAAGCGCTGATATTATGGACCTTCGATTAGAAAGGACAGATTTATTAAAAAAAAAAAAAAAAAATTACTTGGGACTTCCCGCTCATCTAAGATGGACTGATGCAAAGTGTAAAAGTGTTTTGTGGTCGGACAAGTCCACTTTTCAAATTGTTTTTGTGTCCTCTGCGCAATACGGATGGTTCTTTTCCTCTTTGGTCCAAAGTTCAAAAGTCAGCATCTGTGATGGTAAGGGGTGTATTAGTGCTAAGGTATGGGGACATGCAGGTTTGGGAGTCTTTTCAGTCTATTCAATTGAATATAAGTTGAAAAGGATTTGCAAATCATTGTATTCTGTTTTTATTTACGAATTACACAATGTGCCAACTTCACTGGTTTTGGGTTTTGTGCTTAAGATACTAAGAAATGCAGTTTATTTGCTTTAATAGAGGTAGTTTTAATTAAATTAGAGTGTCTCCATGCTCTGTATGGAGACACCTAATTAGCTGCTAGCCCCTTGTCAGGGACTAAAAATAGATGCAGTGTTTGCCAGAGGGGATCGGCAATGGTGATCACATTCTTTTTCTTAAAAATCGGATGATACTGATGGATCGGTGCTTCCCTAGTAAAAACACGGGCTTATATTTGAATGTGTGTTTTAGCAACAGTTTGACATCACACAACACAGGACAAAAGCATCATTCACACTCTTCTCATATTCACATAAAACCAATTTGCTCTGCCACTATGGCTTGGGTCAACATGATCTTCCAACCCTTGTGCACCTGAAAAAGTGGTCTCAGACAAGGGTTTCGATCCATTTCTGAGTAAAAGTTGAGCTGAAATGTCAACACTCCATGCACCAGAGTGTAAGAATTAAAGTCCTGTCCAAAAAATAGCAATATAACCACCTACTCTGGCGTTAGTAGGTCGTGACTTCAAACCCCAGCCGAGTCATACTAAAGACTATAAAAATGGGACCCATTACCTCCCTGCTTGGCACTTGGCATCAAGAGTTGGAATTAAGGGTTAAATCACCAAAAATTATTCTTGGGCGCGGCCACCACTGCTGCCTACTGCTCCCCTCGCCTCCCCTGGGTCAAGTGCAGAGAATAATTCCAACACACCTAGTGTGTTTGTGACAATCTCTGGTACTTTTAACTTTAACTTAGGTGAAGTTTTTTTTAAATATTTGGACCGGATCAGAGTACCGAATGCAGCCTTCTTAGTCAGTTCTACTTGCACCACTGTGTGGTCTTCAAATTGTTTACGTACCGTAATCGTTATACAAAATGAAACTGTTGATGATTTGTTTGGTAACTTTTTGTATGAGCAAATGAGCGAGTTTGTTTGGTCAGACGTGAACGCAGAAATTGAACGCGGGTGTGGACTAAAGCAATCAATTTGACAGAACCTAGATGATATACAACTGTCTCATAACCGACTGAGGGATGCTGGGTCCTAATGTTTAGGACAGGGGTCCCCATTCTTTTTGAAACCAAGAGCTATTCTTGGGTACTGATTAATGTCAAAGGGCTACCAGTTTGATACACTCTTAAATAAATTGTATTTCTCTCTGTCATTCTGTCGTACATTTTTTTTCCTTTTACAGAAGGTTTTTGTAGAGAATAAATGATGAAAAAAAACACTTGATTGAACGGTTTAAAAGACGAAAAAAACAAAAAAAATGAAAATGTAATTTTGAAACGTAGTTTATCTTCAATTTCGACTCTTTAAAATTCAAAATTCTACCGAAAAAAAGAAGAGAAAACTAGCTAATTCGAATCTTTTTAAAATAAATTTGAAAATAATTTATGAAAGGAACATCATTTGTAATTTTTCCTGATTAGGATTAATTTTAGAATTTTGATGACATGTTTTGAATAGAATAAAGTCCAATCTGCACTTTGTTAGAATACATAATAAATTGGCCCAAGCTATATTTCTAACAAAGACAAATCATTATTTCTTCTAGATTTTCCAAAACAAAAAATTTAAAAGAAATTGAAAAGACTTTGAAATAAGATTTGAATTTGATTCTACAAATTTGCCAGAATATTTTTTTGAAATTGTAATCATAAGTTTGAAGAAATATTTCACAAATATTCTTTGTCGAAAAAACATAAGCTAAAATGAAGAATTAAATTAAAATGTATTGATTATTGTTTACATCAACAACAACAAAAAAATACTTGAACATTGATTTAAATTGTCAGGAAAGAAGAGGAAGGAATTTAAAAGGTAAAAAGCTATATGTGTTTAAAAATCCCAAAATCATTTTTAAGGTTGTAATTTTTCTCTAAAATTGTCTTTCTGAAAGTTATAAGAAGCAAAGAAAAAAAATAAATGAATGTATTTAAACAAGTGAAGACCAAGTCTTTAAAATATTTTCTTGGATTTTTAAATTCTATTTGAGTTTGGTCTCTCTTAGAATTAAAAATGTCGAGCAAAGCGAGACGAGTTTGCCGGTAAATAAATACAATTTAAAAAATAAAAGCAGCTCACTGGTAAGTGCTGCTATTTGAGCTATTTTTAGAACAGGCCAGCGGGCTACTCATCTGGTCTTTACGGGCTACCTGGTGACCCCTGGTTAAGGACATGTAATAAAGGTGCAGTGGGGCGGTATAGCTCGGTTGGTGGAGTGTTGCAGGTCTGATCTCCGCTTCCTCCATCCTTGTCACTGCCGTTGTGTCCTTGGGCAAGACACTTTACCCACCTGCTCCCAGTGCCACCCACACTGGTTTAAATGTAACTTACATATTGGGTTTCACTATGTAAAAGCGCTTTGAGTCGCTAGAGAAAAGCGCTATATACATATAATTCACTTCACTTAAAAAAAAAAGCACATTGAAACAAAGAGATGGAAAAAATAATAAAGTCTATGAATTATATGTGATACAAAAATGATCATTAACTGACAACAAACGTCAACCGTAGTGTGCGTGTGTGAACAGGAAGAGGGTGGGGTTGTAATGATGGAACTGATGGTTCGAGTGCCCAGACTTACTGGAAACTGTACTTTTACAGCAAAACACAGTGTAGTAGTTTTCATGTCCGATGCAACAACATTCTTGTGACAATAGTCCCCTTTGTTCGACTGATTTATAGGCAGTTTCTAGGAGCTTTACTTACATAAATTGATCAAATCAGTCTTTGTTAGCCGTAGTGCATCTGGTAACTATTCATTTTTTTCCACATTGTATGTTGCATCATTATTCCAAAATGGAACACACTTTTTTTTTGTCTTCAAAATTCTACAATATCCCACAATAACAAGGTGAAAAGGTGTTAAAAAAAAAGCCATATTTTTTTTTTTTTTTTTTTTTTTTTTTTTAAATCAGATGTACCATATTTTCCGGACTATAAGGCACATTTAAAATCTTTATTTTTTTTTTCTCAAAACTCGACAGTGCACCCTATTATCTGGCGCCTAATGTACGGATTAATTCTGGTTTTGGTCACCGACCTCGAAGCAATTTTATTTGGCACATGGTGTAAAATGTGTGGCCAGTA
>NC_084616.1:41417514-41432514 GCF_033978795.1 Nerophis ophidion | reverse complement strand
GATATGTTAATTATTTTGCAATGGGTTTTATTTCAGTATTGTTAAACACCTGTTTATTTTAAGAGGAGACTATAAATGAGTCTTTAAAAGTTACATTGGGCTACGCAGTAGTAAGAGGATTCGTACAGCCGCATTTGTCGCAGTTTACCTGACATATGAAACATTTTATGCACCAATAAAAAAAACAAAAACATAACTTTGTCTTGAATTTAAAATTATTATTATTTTATTTTTTTCACGAAAGAAGAATTTGGTGAATGTGCATATGAAATTTGTGGGGTTTGGTACCTCCAAGAAGGTTAAGAACTACTGGTTTATACAGTAGATAAAAATTGTGCGGCTTTAACCTTTTTTGGACTCTTTTTAAAAGTGTTTTAATTCATTTTTAAATTCAGTGTTATTATTCGAAACACATCAACAAATTGGGGGGGGGGGCACTATCCACTTTAGCCGCCAGTCGGTAGTAGAGTGTTGGATGTCTTGAAACATGTTTTGTGGAAATTCCGACTTTGAACACATCAGTTGCTACCGAGAGTGCCGTTTTCCATAGTTTTCAGCAGACTGCATTGCATTGAGGCCGTATGAATCCCTTTGCTACGGTATGCCAAAATACCCAAAAAATAAATTTGACAAACAATTGAGCGTCCTCGTCAGTAGCTGCTCATAACCTGCAAATACAGAAGAAATGACAATCATTAACACACTCGGTTCTCCACCTTAGGCTTCTCCAGTTACTGCATGTCACATGTGGTACGATTATGTGAAAAATGCTTCTCACTTTGTTGATCCAGTCCATGTAGGAGCTGACTTGGGTGAAGACGGTTGGCTTCTGGGTGACGTTGCAGCCCTGGCCAGAACCGAAGCTCACCACTCCATGGACGCTCCATGTGCCATTCGGGTTCTGGCAGTTCAGAGGACCCCCGGAGTCTCCCTGGAACCAACAGCAACTTGTGCATTTTTTTTCCCTATTTTCACTTTCACCATAAAGATTTTTACGGGTCCCCATTTTGCACGTCTGTGTGTGTCTGTGCATGTGTGTGTGTGTGTGTGCGTGTGCGTGTATGTGTGTGCTCACGTTACAGCCGGCAGAGACGCCGTCATCACCAGCACAGACCATCTTGTCCGTCGCCAGGACGCCCCACCAGTCAGGCTGGGAGCAGGTGTCACGGCCGACCACCAGCAGTCGAGCCTGCTGCAGGATGTCAGCCATCGGGCCGTCAGCTGGGTGAGTACGATCAGAAGTAAGACAAATAAGGTGAGTGTGGGGGACAATTAAACATCAGCCTGATAAAATAGCCTCATGAAGTTGTGTTAATTTCGGACTATATTTTTACTTATAAAGGGGGGGAGGACGTGCCAGCAACCTGAGGGTTCCTGGTTGGATCCCCACCTTCTACCAACCTCGTCACGTCCATTGTGTCCTTGAGCAAGATGTTTACCTTATCCCAATAAACATCTGTTCAGTATTGTAACATAAAGGTGTTTGATTGTGAGACATTAAAAGCCACAAAATGGAACGGGTCCATCAGACCCTCAAACGCTGGCTGAGTAACAACAATATGAACGTTGCATGGAAAATTTCTCTGCCAGTTTTTGCGTCCCACAGGGATTCTTCTTTAGTGTTTCTGCATATGCGGTTCCCACACAAGATTGCAACATTGTTTGTCAACACTGTCTGCTCTCATTTTCTCGCACATTTGACCCTCTGATGTTCTGTGTACCTACACTCTGTCCTCCTCCTGTCAAGGCCTGTTGTGTGTGTGTGTGTGTGTGTGTGCGTGCGTGCGCGTGTTAAAATACTGAACATATGTTTACCTTATCCAAATAAACATCTGTTCAGTATTTTAGCATAAAAGTGATTGATTGTGAGGCATTAAAAGCCACAAAATGCAACGGGTCCATCAGACCCACAAACGCTGGCTGAGTAACAACAATTTGAAATGTTGCACAGAAAATTTCTCTGCCTGTTTTTGCGTCCCACAGGGATTCTTCTTTAGTGTTTCTGCATATGCGGTTTCCACACAAGGTTGCAACATTGTTTGTCAACACTGTCTGCTCTCATTTTCTCGCACATTTGACCCTCTGATGTTCTGTGTACCTACACTCTGTCCTCCTCCTGTCAATGCCTGTTGTGTGTGTGTGTGTGTGTGTGTGTGTGTGTGTGTGTGTGTGTGTGTGTGTGCATGTGCGTGTTAAAATACTGAACATATGTTTACCTTATCCCAATAAACATTTGTTCAGTATTTTAGCATAAAAGTGATCGATTGTGAGGCATTAAAAGCCACAAAATGCAACGGGTCCATCAGACCCACAAACGCTGGCTGAGTAACAACAATATGAAACGTTGCACAAAAAAATTATCTGCCGGTTTCTTCATCCCACAGGAATTCTTCTTTTGTGTTTCTGCACCTGCGGTTCACACACAAGGTCGCAACATTGTTTGTCAACACTGTCTGCTCTCATTTTCTCGCACATTTGACCCTCTGATGTTCTGTGTACCTACACTCTGTCCTCTTCCTGTCAAGGCCTGCTGTGTGTGTGTGTGTGTGTGTGTGTGTGTGTGTGTGTGTGTGTTAAAATACTGAACAGATGTTTACCTTATCCCAATAAACATCTGTTCAGTATTTTTAACATAAAGGTGTTTGATTGTGAGGCATTAAAAGCCACCAAATGCAATGGGTCCACCAGACCCACAAACCCTGGCTGAGTAACAACAATATGAAACGTTGCGCAGAAAATTTCTCTGCCAGTTTCTGCAACCCACAGGGATTCTTCTTTTGTGTTTCTGCACCTGCAGTTCCCACACAAGGTTGCAACATTGTTTGTCAACACTGTCTGCTCTCATTTTCTGGCACATTTGACCCTCTGATGTTCTGTGTACCTACACTCTGTCCTCCTCCTGTCTAGGCCTGCCGTGTGTGTGTGTGTGTGTGTGTGTGTGTGTGGTACACAGAACATCAATTTCCACACTTCTATTAGCCCATATGTGTAGGGGGGGTGTATGGTGTGTGGTCATTAAATATTTATTCTGATATATGTATTTCACAGAAAATGAGCCAAAGTCAGTGAATCATTACAGAACAGATGTTTACCTTATCCCAATAAACATCTGTTCAGTATTTTAACATAAAAGTGTTTGATTGTGAGACATTAAAAGCCACAAAATGCAACAGGTTCATCAGACCCACAAACGCTGGCTGAGTAACAACAATATGAACGTTGCACGAAAACTTTTTCTGCCAGTTTTTGCATCCCACAGAGATTCTTCTTTTGTGTTTCTGCATCTGCGGTTCCCACACAAGTTTGCAACATTGTTTGTCAACACTGTCTGCTCTCATTTTCTCGCACATTTGACCCTCTGATGTTCTGTGTACCTACACTCTGTCCTCTTCCTGTCTAGGCCTGCTCTGTGTGTGTGTGTGTGTGTGTGTGTGTGTGTGTATGTGTGTGTGTGTGTGTGGTACACAGAACATCAAACCCCACACTTCTATTAGCCCCATTGTGGTGGGCGTGGCCTGCGCGCCTGCGGGGAAGCGGGGTGTGGCAGGGGTTTTGGCATAAAAGTGATCGATTGTGAGGCATTAAAAGCCACAAAATGCCACGGGTCCATCAGACCCACAAACCAGTAACAACAATTTGAAACGTTGCACAGAAAATTTCTCTGCCAGGTTCTGCAACCCACAGGGATTTTTCTTTTGTGTTTTTGCACCTGCGGTTCCCCCACAAGGTTGCAACATTGTTTGTTAACACTGTCTGCTCTCATTTTCTCGCACATTTGACCCTCTGATGTTCTGTGTACCTACACTCAGTCCTCCTCCTGTCCAGGCCTGCTGCTGTGTGTGTGCGTGCGTGCATGCGTGTGTGTGTGCGCGCGCGTGTGTGTGTGTGTGTGTGTGTGTGTGTGTTAAAATACTGAACAGATGTTTACCTTTTTCCAATATACATCTGTTCAGTATTTTAACATGAAAGTATTCGATTGTGAGGAATTAAAAGCCACAAAATGCAACAGGTTCATCAGACCCACAAACGCTGGCTGAGTAACAACAATATGAACGTTGCACGAAAACTTTTTCTGCCAGTTTTTGCATCCCACAGAGATTCTTCTTTTGTGTTTCTGCATCTTCGGTTCCCACACAAGGTTGCAACATTGTTTGTCAACACTGTCTGCTCTCATTTTCTCGCACATTTGACCCTCTGATGTTCTGTGTACCTACACTCTGTCCTCTTCCTGTCTAGGCCTGCTCTGTGTGTGTGTGTGTGTGTGTGTGTGTGTGTGTGTGTGTGTGTGTATGTGTGTGTGTGTGTGGTACACAGAACATCAAACCCCACACTTCTATTAGCCCCATTGTGGTGGGCGTGGCCTGCGCGCCTGCGGGGAAGCGGGGTGTGGCAGGGGTTTTGGCATAAAAGTGATCGATTGTGAGGCATTAAAAGCCACAAAATGCCACGGGTCCATCAGACCCACAAACCAGTAACAACAATTTGAAACGTTGCACAGAAAATTTCTCTGCCAGGTTCTGCAACCCACAGGGATTTTTCTTTTGTGTTTTTGCACCTGCGGTTCCCCCACAAGGTTGCAACATTGTTTGTCAACACTGTCTGCTCTCATTTTCTCGCACATTTGACCCTCTGATGTTCTGTGTACCTACACTCAGTACTCTTCCTGTCCAGGCCTGCTGCTGTGTGTGTGCGTGCGTGCATGTGTGTGTGTGTGCGCACGCGTGTGTGTGTGTGTGTTTGTGTGTGTGTGTGTTAAAATACTGAACAGATGTTTACCTTTTTCCAATATACATCTGTTCAGTATTTTAACATGAAAGTATTCGATTGTGAGGAATTAAAAGCCACAAAATGCAACAGGTTCATCAGACCCACAAACGCTGGCTGAGTAACAACAATATGAACGTTGCACGAAAACTTTTTCTGCCAGTTTTTGCATCCCACAGAGATTCTTCTTTTGTGTTTCTGCATCTTCGGTTCCCACACAAGGTTGCAGCATTGTTTGTCAACACTGTCTGCTCTCATTTTCTCGCACATTTGACCCTCTGATGTTCTGTGTACCTATACTCTGTCCTCCTTCTGTCCAGGCCTGCTGCTGTGTGTGTGCGTGCGTGCGTGTGTGTGTGTGTGTGTGTGTGTGTGTGTGTGTGTGTGCGTGCTAAAATACTGAATGGATGTTTACCTTTTCTCAATAAACATCTGTTCAGTATTTTAACATGAAAGTGTTTGATTGTGAGGCATTAAAAGCTACAAAATGCAACTGGTCCATCAGACCCACAAATGCTGGCTGAGTAACAACAATATAAACATCCCACAAGGGTTAATCATCTTTCTAGGATTGTACGTTTTACCGGTTCGGTGCTACTAATGAATTAAAAACGTGCTCGCGAATGCATTATTTTTAGCTTTGATGACGTTGGTGACGTCTGTGTCGAGTGACCAGTGGAACGTTTTCCATCCCGTGTTTGCTGCTACCAAAAAGAATGAAGCATTTTGCATTTTTGCAAGGGTGCGTGTGTAGGCAGTGTTGCAATTTGCTCATTTGATTTCAGCAACCTTATTGCTATATGCAATAATAGGAACTTAGTGATGGTAGGCAACACTCACTGGACAGCCGACCCCAGCCGGTGACGTAGCATGCGGTGCCGTGGGGAAGGACAGCATGGGGCTGTGGGAGGCAGGCAGGCATGATGGTGTCAGACAAGAGCACCGGGGAGGAGAGTTTGATCAGGGCGATGTCGTTACTGGAAAAGCCACATTTTACAATCATGTAATGATACTTCACGTCCACTTCAACGGGTGCAGTTACCGGCTGAGAAAGATGTTGTAGTTTTCATGGGTGACCATCTGGGACGCCCTGCGAACCATGGAATTCTCCTCGCTCGCCTCCAAACTGTGCTTCCCCACTTCCACGCTGTAGTTGTAGCGGCTGCTGCTAGCACAAGTTTTTTTTTATGTGTGAGGTTTGATATTTTTGACGGTTCAATATTGTTGTGCACATTGACAAACCCCAAAACCAGTGAAGTTGGCACGTTGTGTAAATCGTAAATAAAACTGTATCCAATTTTTTGGGGGGGCGTGGCCTGCGGACCTGCAGCGAAGCAGGGAGTACCAGGACCGGCTTCGAGATCAGCGACAGGTGGGTAGATGATGCAGCTGAGAGTGTTTGTCTAATGACCTTTTGCTCAGTTAAAGGCAGCAGTCGGGAAGGAGAGACAGAGTTGTTGATGGCGGAACAGGAGAATGAGCACGAACGAGAGTGAGAGCGAGACGGACAGAAATTACTGAAAAAGAACGCAAAGAACATTTATTGAAAAATAAAACATTGTTCACAGAGATGAACGTGGCTATCATGTCCGTGATTGGTGGTCCGAAGAACCCGGAAGAGCAAGTCTTCCACAACAATGAATCCTTTTCAAACCTATATTCAATTGAATAGACTGCAAGGACAAACTGATCAACTTGGTTTTTTTTGGGGTTTTTTTTACAAATATTAGCTAATTTAGAATTTGATGCCTGCAACATGTTTAAAAAAAAAAAACTGTCACAAGTGGTAAAAAAAGACTGAGGATGTTGAGGAATGCTCATCAAACACTTGTTTGGTAGATCCCACAGGTGAACAGGCCATGATTGGTTATAAAATCAGCTTCAGTCATTTGCAAACAAGAACAAATGCGTGAGCAAATTGTCCAACAGTTTAAGAAAAACATTTCTCAACGAGGTATTGCAAGGAATTTAGGAATTTTAACATCTACAGTGCTGATTCTCATCCCAGTCGCTTCACACTGCGAACCGATCCAGTGAGAGCTGAAGATCCTGGCCAGATGAAGCCATCAGGACCACATCACCTGCAAAAAGCAGAGACCTAATCCTGCAGCCATCAAACCGGATCCCCTCAAAGCCTTGCCCGGGTCTCGAAATTCTGTCCATAAAAGTTATGAACAGAATCGGTGACAAAGGGCAGCCTTAGCGGAGTCCAACTCTCACTGGAAACGGGTCTGACTTTCTGCCGGCAATGCGGATCAAGCTCTGACACTGATTGTACAGGGAGCGGACCCCCACAATCAGACAGTCTGTTACCCCATACTCTCTGAGCACTCCCCACAGGACTTCCCGAGTGACACGGTCGAATGCCTTCTCCAAGTCCACAAAGCACATGTAGACTGGTTGGGCAAACTCCTATGCACCCTCAAGAACCCTGCCGAGAGTATAGAGCTGGTCCACAGTTCCACGACCAGGACGAAAACCACGCTGTTCCTCCTGAATCCGGGGTTCGATTATCCGACGTAGCCTCCTCTTCAGTACATCTGAATAGACCTTACAGGGAAGGCTGAGGAGTGTGAGCCAGCGATAGTTGGAACACACCCTCCGGTTTCCCTTCTTAAAGAGAGGAACCACCACCCCGGTTTGCCAATCCAGAGGTACCGACCCCGATGTCTACGCGATGCTGCAAAGTCTTGTCAACCAAGACAGCCCCACAGCATCCAGAGCTTTAAGGAACTCGGGGCGGATCTCATCCACCCCTGGGGCCTTGCCGCCGAGGAGTTTCAACAACATTATGATTTGTACAATTTCAGAATATGCTTGTTCTGTTTTGGAACAGAGAAAACAATCTGAAGTTGTCTTTATTTTTAAGTTATTGTGACGTAATTTTACCACTTGGGAGTAGATTTTTCCCCAATCTAAAATTAGCTTGACACCCCTGATCTAGACCCCAAATACGAGTGGAAAGTCATGTACCGGTTTAACTAAAATGCTGTAGTTTAATACCTACACCTTCTTCTTCTGCACAATGAGGGGGAAATGTTACTTTTATTACAGATTTGATCAAAATAAAATTCAAATTTGAAATAAATTCCATGCTGTATGATGTGTTCATTTCTGATGTTTGGGGTCTACCTGATGCAGTGTGCAGCAGTGAGGACCCACGCAGCTGTGATGAGAGTTCCTCCACACACGTGACTCCAGCGCCCCCTGCTGTCTGACTGGAGGGACACCTGTGCAGCACAAATACATGGAGGATGTTGTAAAGTACACTGCATGCTGGGGTAAAGAGTAAGTGAAGCTGAGGGGATTCAGTCATGTCCATTTGAGCCCACTTCATGGGATTTTGGTTGTTTTGACCATATCAGGTAAGTCATGTATGCAATGGTCAGGACTTTTTTATCAAACATTTTTATCTCTGTTTATACCAGTGGTTCTTAACCTGGGTTCGATCGAACCATAGGGGTTCGATGAGTCGGCCTCAGGAGTTCGGCGACACACCAGACTCATCGTGTGAATAAAAACTTCTCCCTATCGGCGTATTATGGATACCCTTAAACAATGTTACCTTTAATTTTCCATCTGATTTGCAGAAATGTAATTTGTTGTGAGTTCATGTGTTGGTTTTGTTCTTTGAACAAGGGGATGTTCATAGACTGTTCATTTTATGCACCAATAAAAAAAAAAAAAAAAACATAACTATGTCTTGAATTTGAAATTATAATTTTTTAAATATTTTTCATTAAAGAAGGATTCGGTTAATGCGTGGAATTTGTGGGGTTCTGTACCTCCAAGAAGGTGAAGAACCACAGGTTTATACAGTAGATAACAATTGTGTGGCTTTAACCTTTTTTGGCCTCTTTTTTAAAAGTGTTTTAACAGATTTTTAAACACAGCAACTTTAATTTTAAACGAAAAATATATCGTTTTTAAAGGGTTTTTTAATGTTAGTATGTAATTTTTCCATTTTATGAAAATAATTATCCTGTGTTGATCTGAACCCGTTTATATAGTATACAGCGTTTTAGGGTTGTTTTCCAAAAAGGCATTTTGCAAAAAAAAAAAAAGAAAAATTCCCAAAAACATCTGGAACCCTTTTTATTTATTTATTAATTTATTTATTTATTTGTATTTTTTATTGAGACAAATATTTATGTAACAATTTATGTATTGGCGTGGCGCAGTGAGAGAGTGGCCCTGTGCAACCCGAGGGTCCCTGGTTCAATCCCCACCTAGTACCAACCTCGTCACTTCCGTTGTGTCCTGAGCAAGAGACTTCCCCCTTGCTCCTGATGAGTGCTGGTTAGCGCCTTGCATGGCAGCTCCCTCCATCAGTGTGTGAATGTGTGTGTGAATGGGTGAATGTGGAAGTATTGTCAAAGCGCTTTGAGTACCTTGAAGGTAGAAAAGCGCTATACAAGTACAACCCATTTATCATTTATGTATTTAATATTTGTTTACTTACTTTGGTATATTATTATGGTATAATATTATTACTATTATTATGGTATATTATATTTTTAAATTATTTATTATTATTCACTGTTACGTTACAGCGGACAATGACATAGGATACAATTGCTATGGTCTGAAAAGGGGTAGGATTAAATAAACTCGGCTTCTTCCTACTCCTTTTCGGACGTGCTGTAATAAAATGACAGGAAATATGTGATGAATTACATTTTCTTGTATGCATGTTTAAAATAAACTGAAACTGAACTGAACTGAAGTTTTAAAAAGAGGGGTCACAGAACTCCGGAAGGTCTTATCTTTGTCCAAGTGATGTCAGATGAAACAAAAAATTTAGCTGTTCGGGCACAATACCCAGCAATATGTTTGGAGGAAAAAAGGTGAGGCCTTTAATCCCAGGAACACCAAACCTACCGTCAAGCATGGTGGTGGTAGTATTATGCTCTGGGCCTGTTTTGCTGCCAATGGAACTGGTGCTTTACAGAGAGTAAATTGGACGATGAAAAAAAGAGGATTACCTCCAGATTCTTCAGGACAAGCTAAATTCATCAGCTCGGAGGTTGGGTCTTGGTCGCAGTTGGGTTTCCCAACAGGACAATGACCCCAAACACACATCAAAAGTGGTAAAGGAATGGCTAAATTAGGCTAGAGTTAAGGTTTTAGAATGGCCTTCCCAAAGTCCTGACTTAAATGGGTAGACAATGCTGAAGAAACAAGTCCATGTCAGAAAACCAACAAATTTAGCTGAACTGCACCAATTTTTGTCAAGAGGAGTGGTGAAAAAATCAACCAGAACGTTGTGGATGGCTACCAAAAGCGCTTTATTGCAGTGAAACTTGTCAAGGGACATGTAACCAAATATTAACATTGCTGTATGTATACTTTTGACCCAGCAGATTTGCTCACATTTTCAGTATACCCATAATAAATTCATAAAAGAACCAAACTTCATGAATGTTTTTTGGTGACCAACAAGTATGTGCTCCAATCACTCTATCACAAAAAAAAAGACTTGTAGAAATGATCGGAAACTCAAGACAGCCATGACATTATGTTCTTTACAAGTGTATGTAAACTTTTGACCACGACTACATGCATCGCATGTCATGTCCAATGTATTTATTAGGGCTGCGAATATTTGGGTGTCCCACAATTCAATTCAATATCGATTCTTGGGGTCGCGGTTCAATTATATATCGATTTTTTCGATTCAACGCGATTCTCGATTCAAAAACGATAGTTTTCCGAATCAAAACAATTCTGTATTTGTTCAATACATAGGATTTCAGCAGGATCTACCCAGTCTGCTGACATGCTAGCAGACTAGTAGATTTAAAAAAAAAAAAAGCTTTTATAATTGTAAAGGACAATGTTTTATCAACTGATTGCAATAATGTAAATTTGTTTTAACTATTAAACGAACCAAAAATATGACTTATTTTATCTTTGTGAAAACATTGGACACAGTGTGTTGTCAAGCTTATGAGATGCAATGGAAGTGTAAGCCACTGTGACACACACTGTAATTTTTATAAATGTTTAATGATAATGTCAATGAGGGATTTTTAATCACTGCTATGCTGAAATTATAACTAATATAGATTTTTGTTTCACTACTTTTGGTTTGTTCTGTGTCGTGTTTGTGTCTCCTCTCAATTGCTCTGTTTATTGCAGTTCTGAGTGTTGCTGGGTCAGGTTTGGTTTTGGAATTGGATTGTATTGTTATGGTATTGCTGTGTATTAATTTGTTGGATTGATAAAAAAAAAAAAAAAAAATTAGATTAAAAAAAAAAAAAAAAGATAATTGATTCTGAATCGCACAACGTGAGAATCCCGATTCGTATTCGAATCTATTTTTTTCCCACACCCCTAGTATCTATACATCTTTAAAGGCCTTCTGAAACCCACTACTACCCACCACACAGTCTGATAGTTTATATATCAATGATGAAATATTAACATTGCAACACATGCCAATACAGCCTTTTTAGTTTACTAAATTGCAATTTTAAATTTCCTCGGAGTTTCTTGTTGAAAACGTCGCGGAATGATGACGTGTACGCAAGACGTCACAGACTGTTAGGAAATATTAGCGCTGCGCACACACACACACACACAGCTAAAAGTCGTCTGCTTTAACCGCATAATTACACAGTATTTTGGACATCTGTGTTGCTGAATCTTTTGCAATTTGTTCAATTAATAATGGAGAAATCAAAGTAGAAAGATGGAGTTGGGAAGCTTTAGCCTTTAGCCACACAAACACACGGTGATTCCTTGTTTAAAATTCCCGGAGGTGAAGCTTTCCTATGGATCGGAGCGGTCAAGCGAACATGGATCCCGACCAAATGTCAACCAGCAGTTTTTGGTGAGAAAATTGTGGTAAAAAGTCGCCACTTACCGGAGATCAGCTGAGCTTGCACCGTCCATAAAGCTGCCGTCGACTTCCCTGAGACATTGGCGTCAAGACATCCGTGGACACACACCTCCGACTATCAGGTACTGTTATACTCACTAAAACACTAGCAACACAATAGAAAGATAAGGGATTTTCCAGAATTATCCTAGTAAATGTGTCTAAAAACATCTGAATCCGTCCCAATGCAGTCGCTTCTTTTTTTTTTTACTTGATTTTTAAAAAATTTTTTTTTAGTCCGTCGCTATCAATATCCTCAAACACAAATCTTTCATCCTCGCTCAATTTAATGGGAAAATTGTCGTTTCCTTGGTCCGAATAGCTCTTTTTGTTGGAGGCTCCCATTAAAAATAATGTGAGGATGTGAGGAGCTATCAACGAGTGACGTCATCGTCTGCGACTTCCGGTAAAGGCACAGCTTTTCTGATAGCGACCAAAAGTTGCGAACTTTATCGTGGATGTTCTCTACTAAATCCTTTCAGCAAAAATATGGCAATATCGGGAAATGATCAAGTATGACACATAGAATGGACCTGCTATCCCCGTTTCAATAAGAAAATCTCATTTCAGTAGGCCTTTAAAATGCAATATATCATGAATGGGTGTTGATTAGTGCAAGTCAGACGGCCCTCACCTGCCACGGCCAACTGTGAGGCCTGACGTCCACTCCCGCTACCACTCGTTCCACCACAGGAGGGTGGGTAGGAAGGCCACATCCGCAGACTGAAAACATGTCGGCAAAACATTCTATAACCTTTTTTACTGATGCCCATAAGTAAAGTTTCACATTATTTAACAATATTATTTGCACAGTAACTAAATATACAGACTGTACCATTACAACAAATGCGATATCCTTATATTTTCCAGCAATTCACTGTTATTTCACAGTACAAATACTGCAGTAATACAAATTACTGCAAACTCATACTAATTACAATAGTTTGTACAGTAAGTGACAGTATGCAGAGAGTAAAATAACATATATGCAGTAACATCAAATTGGAGTAAAGAATTTCACAGTAAAATGTTGTAAATGTTGCTATACAGGTCATGCAGTTATTAGCCAGTAATTTGCTGGGGATTTACAGTCGATTATTTTTTCACTGAATGTTAAAGCAAATACATCCAATTATTCAACACTAAATTGCAATTGTCTTTCTTTATCGACACATTTTTGAAAGAACTTACCTCTGGCGACCATCAAAGTAAGAACCAGCAGTTTTTCCATGGCTTAAGAGCAAGCAGGTTGTGGTCCTGTGAACAAGTGAACACAACAAGCAAGAAGTGAGGACTCACAACATATGCTTCGTGACAGCATTTTCCCATCACTGCTTTTCCCTCATGGGGGAATATTGTGATGACCCAGCATTTTATTGTAAGTGTTCAAATTCAGCACTTCAGAGAAGGTATCACAAGATACAGTTGTGATCAAAATTATTCAACCCCCACACAATTTTGGTGTTTTAGCAAGTTGGACATTTATTCCGTATTTTGTTTATAGTCATATCAAATAAAGATATGTCAAATGGACCAATGCAACTTAAATTGTAACACTGTATTTTACAAAATAGATATATAGTACTTTATTGATTCCTTCAGGAGAATTCCTTCAGGAAAAATACCAAAAAAGGAAATTTTTCTTAATATTTCATTGACAATATGATTCAACCCCCTAGTTACATGCATCTTTAGTGCTTAGTAGAACACCCTTTGGCAGTAATGACATCCTTCAAACGTGATACATAACCGGACACAAGCTTCTTGCAACGATCTACAGGTATTTTAGCCCATTCCTCTTGGGCAAAGGCCTCCAGTTCATTCATATTCTTGGGCTTGCGTGCTGCAACTGCCTTATTCAAGTCCCACCACAGGTTTTCTATAGGATTTAGGTCTGGCGACTGTAAAGGCCACTCCAGAGTCTTCCAGCCCTTCTTCTGCAACCACTCTGATGTTGATTTGGAGGTATGCTTGGGATCCTTGTCCTGTTGGAAGGTCCAACGTCTCCCAAGCCTCAGCTTCGTCACTGACTTCATGACATTTGCAGCCAATATATCCTGCTAGGAAATAGAATTCATAATGCCTTGAACGCGTTGGAGATTCCCGGTACCTGAGGCCGAGAAACAGCCCCAGAGCATGATTGACCCCGCACCATGCTTAACAGTAAGCAACGTGTTCTTCTCTTTGTAAGCTTCATTTTTTCTCCTCCAGACTTAACGTTGATTCATAGGCCCAAAGAGTTCCACTTTTGTCTCATCACTCCATAGAACAGTTTCCCAAAACCTTTGGAGTTTGTCCAGATGATTTTTGGCATACTGGAGTCTATTTTTCGTCTGCCTGGTAGTCAGAAGTGGGGTGCGCCTGGGAGTTCTGGCATGGAGGCCTTCATCTCGTAGGGCGCGCCTTAATGTCTGTGACAAAACCTGCGTTCCCCCCTCTGGAATGTCCTGCTGTAGTTACTCAGCTGTTACCCGGGGGTTTTTCACCATTGTACGCTTCAAATACCGGACAGCAGTTGCACACAGCATCCTCTGTTTCCACTGTGCCTTTAGCTTTAAACTTGCGAATTATGCTCCCGAGTGTGTCTCTTGGAATGTGTAATGTCTTTGCTATTTTCTTATATCCATATCCTGTCTTATGAAGAGAAATTACCTCCTCTCTTGACTTCTTTGACCACTCCCTGGACTTCACCATGTTGCAAATACACCATTGACCATCTACAAGAAGTTGAGCGTCACAATCTTTTTCAATCAGTTTAATTGTTGCTCGTTATGGTTCTTATCACATTTACAGGTGTTTTCAACACCTGATTGAAAAGACCTTTTTCAAATTCTGTTCTTAAGAGTTATGATCTTCAAGGGGTTGAATAATTTTGTCAATGAGATATTAAGAGAAATGACACTGTTTGGTATGTTACAAAATATAATGTTATAATTCAAGTTGCATTTGTCTATTTAATCCATCTTTATTTGATATGAATATAAACAAAATACGGAATAAATGTCCACCAAAATTGTGTGGGGGTTGAATAATTTTGATCACAACTGTACATTGCAGGCATATGGACAAGATATGTCAGCATAAAAAAAAAAAGAGTACTATTATGTACTATTTAGGGATGCACCGATTAATCGGTAACCGAATATATTCGGTCGATTATGGCAAAAAAAGCCACATTCGGCCTTCAGTGGAATGAGTTAAAAACAAGGCCGAATAGTGGCATGTGACGCAATTTTTTGACGCAGTGACGCAATCAACCAACGTGCAGTGACGCGGTGACGTTGGGATATGTTGTGTACCTGTATAAATGTATGAGGTTACAAGCACACACTCTTTGAGATTTAGTGGGGCGT